>NC_089842.1:94799968-94979968 GCF_035609145.1 Eleutherodactylus coqui
GAAATGTCGGCAGGATTCTACCATTTTCATTTCGGTTCAAAATCCGAACGTTAGTAGTGGAGATTTTGGTGCTGAATATTCTGCAGGAGGGCATATTTCACAACGTTTTTGCGGAATATTCAGACCTGTGTGGAAGATCCCTTAAACACAGACATCTAAGATTAAATTTCCCAGCATGCGCTGCTTGTTCAGTATCTGCACTGAGAAGTATATTATTTACCGTAGACACTATACAGTTATCTGATGTAACAAATACCAATGAGCCAACTCCATTATAGTAACTCAGTTAGGTCGCCTGCACACGGGCGGATTGGAATTGCGGAATCTGCGATCATTTCCCACGCAGACGATCCGTGGCATTCCGCACCAATTCAAACCAATAGAGCATCCGCATGACCGCTCACACGAGCGAACAGCGACTGTGATGGTCCGCGAGTGGAAAAAAAATCGCAACATGCTCCCTTTTTGCACAGATTCCATGCAGGTGGCTTCCATTGAAGTCAATGGAAGCCGTCTGACCCACAGCCCTTACGCAATTGACATTGCAGAAAGGTCACGAATTCTGCGTCACCACTTAGCGAGTTTTAAAAAATCTGTACTGCGGATGTCCGACCGCGAGCCATAGTACAGAAAAAGAAGAGAAACTACAGGTACGCGTGGACGCTGCGGCTGCCAGGGTTGGTTCCACTGCGGGCACCCACATGCGGAATCTGGCTCTGCCGTGTGCAGGCGGCCTTAAGCTGTTAGGAGCCTGGCTTGTGGCAAATGCGTTGATTGTTTCCACTGCCAACCAGCATCTAATATAATAAAGCCTACAGGCTTTTTCTTGCACCACACTTTGACCCCTTTGTGTGACCCTTGGTGGATGATTTTGGTGTCATTAGATTTCTGACATCCTCACCACCGCTATAAAATCATAAATATTGAGTTTGATACATCGAGTGACCTGTCAGACCGGGTCAAAGTTCCTATGTTAAGTCAAACGGGAGAGTCAAGCATTACTTAGCGACATTCACATCAAGTGCTTACTAGTTTGACTGTTGCCATCTCCCCAAAATGTGAAAGACCAAGCCGTGGATGGCGAGCAGTTGAAGCCGAATCCTCTGCTCAGCAGTTCTTAAAACATTTACAACGATCCTTCCAAACATTTTATGTTCGCATAGAGAACATCGCGTCAATCTAGTTATTGGGAATGCAGCTCTGGAGTATAATATAGGCAGTAACTCAGGAGTAGTACAAGATACGTAATATAATGTATGTACATAGTGACTTCAGCAGCAGAACTGTGAATGCAGCTCTGGAGTATAATACAGGCTGTACCTCAGAATCAGCACAAGTTAAATAGTGTATTGTAAGTACACATGACTCAACGTTTTATGTAGAAGGGCAGTTTATAAAGATGGATTCTAGATTTGGGGACATAGCTATAAGGTGTGCAGAGGTAGCATTCGCACCCAGGCCCTGGAGGCTGATTGGATCCAAAGGTCTTCCTAGTCATATGTATGGTGGGAGGTGCTATTACAGATTTTGCATTGGGACCTATACGCTTTAAGTTACGATTATATCCATAGTAGAAATATTAAAGGGGTTGTCCCGCGAAACAAAGTGGGGTTATACACTTCTGTATGGCCATATTAATGCACTTTGTAATGTACATTGTGCATTAATTATGAGCCATACAGAAGTTATTCACTTACCTGTTCCGTTGCTAGCGTCCTCGTCTCCATGGCTCCATCTAATTTTCAGCGTCTAATCACCCGATTAGACGCGCTTGCGTAGTCCGGTCTTCTCCCTTCTGAATGGGGCCGCTCGTGCCAAAGAGCTGCTCCTCGTAGCTCCGCCCCGTCACGTGTGCCGATTCCAGCCAATCAGGAGGCTGGAATCGGCAATGGACCGCACAGAAGACCTGCGGTCCACCGAGGGTGAAGATCCCGGCGGCCATCTTCGCAAGGTAAGTAAGAAGTCACCGGAGCGCGGGGATTCGGGTAAGTACTATCCGTTTGTTTTTTTAAAACCCCTGCATCGGGTTTGTCTCGCGCCGAACGGGGGGGCTATTGAAAAAAAAAAACCCGTTTCGGCGCGGGGCAACCCCTCTAAAGAGAATGTCTGGTTTACCTTTTTAAAGTGGGGTTCCTCCTGTCTTAAACTGATTCTAGGGGATTTCGATGCTGAGAGATTCCCCTATTCTCCACAACGTCAGTAGGTGCAATGCATAATGACTGCAAGACCGTATACTGATGGTTCATCTATATATGTCAGCATGACACAAACCCACAATAAATAATGAAACATACGTCCTGACAGTTCAGTTTTTCATGACAATGCAAAGAATAGAGGATTGTGTAAATCTGCATCAAAAGGGGCATTTCTGGCCATTGTGAAGGCGGTTCCAAGAGAATGGGGGTAGGCCGTAAATGTCCCGCTATTTGGAATTCAGGTGTTGGTTGGTACACTTGTTTCCCATAGCAGTATATTTCAATTTAGCTGAGCTCTGTCTCTTATGGGCAACAAGGACATTACTTCTCCAAAACGGTTTTGATGCATGAAGCTCAATGTATATATAATTCAAAGACTGTCAATCAGAATATGATTCCCATCAGCTGTATCCGGAGAACCATCTGCTCGCACAATGTAATGTCCCAATCTCATCGTTGCTGACTTTATGCTGATATGAAGTCATGTTGTAGTTATATAATCAGAGCCCTGCCATCGCTGCTGCACTGCTACCTTGTCTCAATCCATTCTAATCTCTTTGTTTGTATCTTATTGTCTTTTCGAGGATCACAGCCAGTAATCTAATTCTTTCCATCTTCCTGACTTCCAGCGCTATGTCTGTTTTATCTTCCTATCCCTTTCTCTATGGTGCCTTTGATACATCATCCTCTACTTAAAGAGGTAGCATTTACAAATACATACATCAAATATATGTACATACAATTGGGGCTGGTCTTGCCTTGGATATGTCCCTGTGTGATACCTCAATGTTAGGACTCCCCATATGGTATGTAATCATAACAATGCATTATAGTGCTTCAATACTACCCTGTTTCCCTGAAAATAAGACATAGCATGATTTTCCAGAATTTTTGAGGATGCAAAATGATTTTTCAGGCTTTTTGAGTATGCTTGAAATATAAGCCCTACTCCAAAATTAAGCCCTGCTAACAGTTAATTTAAAAAGTCAATTTAAATAGTGTCCAGGCAGATATACATGTAAAAAAGTTAAACCTTTTTGAACAAAAATTAATATAAGACACTGTCTTATTTTCGGGGAAGCACAGTAGTTCCATATGCTACCAAATATCATCTACATTCAGTTCCCTAAATAACAATACTATATAGTGCTGCCATCAGTATACACTGCAAAAATAATATACTATATTGTGCCTACAGGGGGCTTTACACAGGACAACTATGGTCTAAATAATAGATCAATAGAGCAAATGTTATTCAGTGTAAACACGGCCACCAGCCAGGTAATAAGTGAGAATTTGTTCACTTCCATTCAGCTTACCTAAAAATAGTCGCTGGCTGATTAACTATCATCTGGTGTAAACAGGTAATCGCTGCCATTCAAAACTAGTCAACAACGTTGCAGGGAGGTATGCACATGCTCAGCATGCGGTTGGCTCATGCCTTTTTTTGAACATTTTGCCCTCTTACTTGATTCCCATTGGTTCCTGAAAACACACAAATCTGCACAAGTGATACTCGACTGAACAGTCCCTGCAAGTTGCTTTCGAAAACCACTTTGCTGCAACGGTCTGTGGCTGATTTTAGTCTTTGAAGTCACATTTATTACTATACATGTGGACTCGACAACCATTCAGCGTGCATTCGGGAAGGGTTGACATTTCAAATACACACCTGCTAAAGAACCTCACGCCCCCTAACTAGTCACCGAGCAATATATCAGTTCACAATAATTTGCTTAGCCATTGCAAAATTGAATAATAAGTAAAAAAGCACACAAACAACAACCTCTCATATGCTTTAGCGACTATTCAGACAATAGTTGTCCCATGTACAGCCACCCTAAGTAACAGTGCCACACAATGCCCATATAAATACCACCATAGAGTGTTCAAATAATACCAACCTAGAGTGACCAAATAACAACTGCCTTGTACAGTAATGTAATAGCACTGCTATATACTGTTGTTTATTCATGGTTGTCACAAGCCTTGACTGCTCAATGATCTGAAGCAGCACTTTCAGCAGTAGTGGCTGATTGGGACACCGTGCTAATTGTGGTAAAAAGCTGCGTGTGTGAGAGTGGCCTAAGCCTGTCCCTGCATATAATGTTGGGTGTCAATGGAACAAATTTATTAAAGGTGTTGTGCCAAATTATAAAGTTATCCACAGGACAGGGGATGACTTTATGACCGTGGGGTTGCAACTCCCACAATCCTGAGAACAGGGGCCTGGTTGCGGCAAATTTTGCAACTTTTTAAAAAGTTGCATGTTAAAATTCCTCTAAATTCTGTCTAAGCAACAAGCGAAGCCCACTATTCTAGACACCTTGGAAAAGTGAAGGGAGAGGCGAAACATCTGTTGTTTTGGTGCAAAAGGTCTTCTTCGGATAACCGTATTTGCACACGTTTTTGCGTCCATTAAATATACATGTACAATGCGCAGAGAATAGAACACATTGTTGTAAATAGGTTTGTTCTCATGAATGTTTTTTTCATCCTGCTTTATCTTTCTGCATATTGTGCAGCAGAGGCCCCCATAGAAGGCTATGGGAGATGCACAAATGCATGTGGAAATTGCAGGAACTTGCACAAAACGCTGCACAATTCTGTGAAAAACAGAACACATTTGGACCTCATTGTCATGTTGGCAATGAACATAAGATGCACCACGTCCACTATGAATGCAAGGCTGTGCTCACACAGGGAGCAGACTGCGGAACAGAGTGAAGTACCATATAATCAAAACAGAAAAGGGAAGGGACAACCTCCCCCTGACTTCTAGATCAAGAACAGCCCTGCCTAAAAGCGAGGTTATTGTCTTGATAAAGGCGGCCCCACTTCTCACAGCTGACCCACTTAGGGCGAGCACCCACTGGCGTTTTTTTACCTGCGTTTTGCGTTTTGCGTTTTTCCTGCACAGGCATAGAGATAACATGTGTTCCTGTCCACTGGCGTTTTTTTTGTGTTGCGTTTGCGTTTTTAACATAGGAACTGTCAGTTGAATATGTGTTCCTATTTTTCTCCTAATGCACCCATGAATGTCAATGGAAATTAACGGAAAAGCCGCCAAAACCCCGCGAAAACGCGCGGAAAAATCGCAGGAAACGCGGCGAAAACGCTGCGTTTTTTTCCCGCGGAAAACGCAAACGCCAGTGGGTGCTCGCCCTTACTCTAGCACCTCAAAGAAAGAAAACAAAAGGACAACAAATGCACCACTTTGCATTACTGCAGAACTCCAATAAACAGGACCTCACTCCATCAATATTCAGCAACAACCACATTCAAAAGCAGCCTTAAATAATGGCCAAGGTAATGCAATGGGACAGACAAAGAGCCAAAAACACCAGGGTAAAATCAATGTACGACACAAGAGAACAAAATCACTGACCGACCCAAGTAACACCTAAAAAATGACAAAATACAGAAACCTAAAGATTAACCTGTAGGACAGACTAAAATAGTACAGCCAACCCATCTACGTGTCAAGACCTTGCCATGACCCTGTCGCGTACCTCCAACCATGACACTCATTAGGCTAAATAGCCTTTTAGAGTGGCTTCACACAAGCGTGTTTTAGTGCATACATAGGTGCGTACATAAGTGCGCACCTCCGTACGAGCAAAAACACGCGTGAATTCAGTTCAGTGCATTGTCTTTAATAGAGCCGCGGCTGCTGCCAGCAGCTCCATTGAAAACAATGATCTGCCGGCACCCCTGCATTGTATTTCAGGGAAGGGCTTTACATATAAGTCCTTCCCTAAAAAACAAACATTTTACTGTAAAAAAGCTTCTACCAAGCTTGTCCGGTCAGATCGCGGAATGCCGTGATATTGCTAGGCAGCCGGGGGCCTTCTGAAAGAACCCAGGGCTGCCTATGCAAAGCACCTATCAAGCCGTGCCCTTGATAGGCACACTGCATAGGCAGCCCTGGGGCCTTTCCCAAGGCCCCCAGCTGCCTAGCAACCAATTAGCGTCCCGCGATCTTATCACGGGACACTGTACAGGACCCCTAAATGTCGGGAGCTGGCTGTTTCTTACAGCGGACACCCAGCGACAGCAGTTCCGATGAGCCGCTCTGCTTGTCGGAACTGTTAACACTTTAAATACCGCTGTCTATTCTGACAGCGGCATTTAAAGTGTTAACAGTCGCGACGAGCGACGCGGCTCGTCAGAAGTGGTGCCGCCGGGTGCCGGCTGTAAGAACAGCCTGAACCTGACGTTGTATGGAGCGGGATCCACCCGCGATCCTGCTCCATACTACCATTTGTTCGGACATACGAACAAATGTACTGACGAACAGGTTCCTGGAACGGAATCTGTTCGCAAGTAGGGGACTATCTGTATTCCACTGAAAAGTCCAATGAAAGAAAGTGTGCTGCGCACATGGCACAGGCCAACTATACAAGTGTGGCACTGTGTCAGGAGTGCGACATTTCATTGCTTGCTCATTCAGCTTTTCTGCAGCTTCCATTCATTTCTGCATCAGCCATGTTTTGCCAAGAATAAATTAGTGATCCCAGCACTCTGGTCCTCCCCCGTCCACTTCTCTGGCATATCCACTTGTCAGGCAATTAGGGTTTATAGAGAGTAGAGAAGATGATTGATTAGATAGATAGATAGATATGAGATAGATAGATAGATAGATAGATAGATAGATAGATAGATAGATAGATAGATAGATAGATAGATAGATATGAGATAGATAGATAGATAGATAGATAGATAGATAGATAGATAGATAGATAGATAGATAGATAGATATGAGATAGATAGATTGATATGAGATAGATAGATAGATATGAGATAGATAGATAGATAGATTGATATGAGATAGATAGATAGATAGATAGATAGATAGATAGATAGATAGATAGATAGATAGATAGATAGATATGAGATAGATAGATATGAGATAGATAGATATGAGATAGATAGATAGATAGATAGATAGATAGATAGATAGATAGATAGATAGATTGATATGAGATAGATAGATAGATAGATATGAGATAGATAGATATGAGATAGATAGATAGATAGATATGAGATAGATAGATAGATAGATTGATATGAGATAGATAGATTGATATGAGATAGATAGATATGAGATAGATAGATAGATATGAGATAGATAGATAGATAGATAGATAGATAGATAGATAGATATGAGATAGATAGATAGATAGATTGATATGAGATAGATAGATTGATATGAGATAGATAGATATGAGATAGATAGATAGATATGAGATAGATAGATATGAGATAGATAGATAGATAGATTGATATGAGATAGATAGATAGATAGATAGATAGATAGATAGATAGATAGATAGATAGATAGATTGATATGAGATAGATAGATAGATAGATAGATATGAGATAGATAGATATGAGATAGATAGATAGATAGATAGATATGAGATAGATAGATATGAGATAGATAGATATGAGATAGATAGATATGAGATAGATAGATAGATAGATAGATAGATAGATAGATAGATAGGTACCCTAAGACTTTACAATAGAGCCCCCCTTCTTCTTCTCCTCTCTGTGTATACTAACTGGACTTACAGACTAGAGCTTTCCTGACAGATCAAGCTTCCCCCACCCTCTGATTCATTAAGCAGAGACAAAATTGCCTCCCAGATAATTGGCCGGAGAAGAGATTGATTTGTTTAGCTATTTTTGCTTCTGGATTTGCACGTGTGGTGAAATGCGTTGGGAGGGAGATCTCCAAATGTGAAAATCGCACATAGGGCAGCTATAGATGGGAAACAAGCACTAATTTCAGATTCTTTTTGTATGATTGCATAAGTGGGCTGTAAGGCCATTCATTGAAATGTAAAACTTTGTAATTGCTATAGAACAGCTACAACGGATGGCTATTGGGTCCGATCCAAGCTGAAAACCGCAAACTGAGCAGATTTTCTCTTTTTAAATGAATCGGTCTGGCAGACGATGGAATTAGAAATAGAACATTAAGATAATATATTGTGATTTATTTTACCCACTAAGCTCCAGCACAGCATATTATATACTGTACGTGTTCTATGATGTCCATATGGATATAATTCATACCGTTTATTGGGTAGGTTCTGAAACAACATGTCCTATTGAAATAGAACCTACAGTGTTCACCAACGTATGATGAAAAGGTTTCTAGATATTGGATATTTACCTATCTATCTATCTATCTTTCTAGATATCTATAAAATTGTTTCTTTGCTACATAAGCTCTTACATGCCTTGTTGGATCTCAACCAAACTTTATATGCAAATTGTCAGGACTCAAACCCAGGAGCTTCTGTACTCCAGGCGGCGGCCCTCATGGCTGAGCTATTCTGAGAGCTGGATGGCTTCACCACCTGCCTGCTCCTCTGTACTGCAACTGATATTCTCATGTACTGACTTCTGGCTTTGCCTACCTACGCTGCCTGCCTGCTCCTCTGTACTGCAACTGATATTCCCATGTACCGACCTCTGGCTTTCCCTAACTACATTACCTGCCTGCTCCTCTGTACTGCAACTGATATTCCCGTGTACCGACCTCCGGCTTCCCCTGACTACAGTATCTGCACACACTGGTCGCAATAAGAAGTTCCAAACAAGAACCAGAATCATGACACAAACTTTTCATGATCCAACTATAAACACAGGATGGGGGAGGGTTCAATTGTTTGTTGTTCAATGCAACCAATCAATATACAGCTTTCATTTTACTAGAGCAGCTTAAGGAATGATGATTGGTTGGTGTGTGCGCAATAAAGAATTTTTTTTACAGTGTTTCAATAAATGAGGCCTATTGTATAATTTATGGTAAAACAAGATGCTTTGTGATTACATGGTGAATAATTTAGACATGTGGTGGATCCGGAATGCCTCTAAAAAGATGAAAACACACTGCACAAGTACAGCTGAATGCAAAGAAACTAAAATGACTGAGCGAGTGAGAAAAGTGAACAATGTGACCAATGACTGAGGGGTAAAGAGCCAGGACATCAAGGTCCACACAGACCCCGAAGCAGTATCAAATTCAAAGAGACAGGGAAAGAGTCAAGACGAGAAGGACTCCAGACCCTGGAAGAGAATGACACGTGAATTCAGAAAAAGGGACAGTCAGGACATCAAGGAATACCCAGGCAACACCAGGTATATAAGTTAGCGCTTTCCTAAATTATCACACATACATAGCATAAAGGCAATGGCCCTATAGGTGCATCTGAGCCCATGAGGGTAAACTCAGTTTTGGTTTGCCCTATCTCCCTTCTCCATGGGTGGTGAACCTAAGGAACAAAGGAAAACATTATGCTAGTCAGTTATAGAGATGGTTGTCCCGCTATGGGGGCCTTAGCCTTCGTGTCACAAAAGGAAGGCAATGCAAAATGGGGGCCTTATTTCAATACATATAAAGTAAAATGATAATGAAACTTAGGATTTTTGTAAACAAAACGTTTTGCTAACATTTTGAGTGTACAGCTCCTATGCAGACCTACAGTATTTCCATGATTACTAACTGCACACAAATCTTGTGTGACCCTGCAGTCATGGATTACTGCCTATCAGTCCCTTTTTCTTCCAGGCCCATTACCCTGGCCCATGATCAACTTAGTCATTGGCATATGCCCGAAATCGGATCTTTTATGGACATAAAAATCCTTATTTATCAGCAGAACATCTTCCCATGTACACAGTGGATGTGCTGGCAACAAACGGGGAAATGAACGGACACACAAATGATAGCAAGTAGTAAAAGATTCTTCATATGGCCCTTCAATGCAAAGTTATTTTGAACAAGTGACGATCACTTTGTTATACCATCAATCGGCGTTTGATTGGGAAGTTGATCTCCTCATCTTAAAAAAACCATAAGGGTGGCTTCACACCAGTGTAAGTGCGTTTGCATGTGTTTTTGCGGAATGGGTGTGGTGTAATTTACTGTACTTTTTGTGTACACAAATTGTGTGCAATTGCGTGTGTGAAAAAAAACACACAGATGCGCTCAGCCGTTGAATTGGCCAAGTGTAATAAGTTCAATATTTTCTCTTTTTCTGTAAATAAAATGGAGCAAGCTGTGTTTTGTTTGCACGACCAAAGTATACATGCAAAATATGCGCATGCGAACAAACCCATTGAGCACAACGAGTTCTATTCTCTGCATAGTGTGCACGCAAAAAAGGTATGCAAATATGGTCGTGTGGATCCGGCCTAAAATATGACTGCGGGATCAGGCAGAATCAGATTGTAGTCTGTACATGTGGAGACACACAACCCTGTATTAGAGCTTTATGCCGAAATACTATACAAAAAAGGGCTCCATCACACGCCCGTATATTGCGCACGTAAAAGCGTGAAACACTGCAAAAAATGCTGGAAAAAGAACACATTTGGACTTTATTAGGCTAAATCGCTTTTTAATCCATAGAGAGGGTGAGTCGTGTGCGTGTGACTGGTCCAGCGCACGCAAAATGTATAGTACTATGTACAGACACGTGTGCAAATGTACCTCATCCAACCTCATTCATATGTAAATACGCTGCCCTGGGGCAAGCATCTTTTGTGCCTAGGGTCCTCTGAATAAGTCTAAATGTTATGGTATTTTTATTGCTTGCAAACTTCCTTCACATTCTATTTTAAGGCTAATTTACACAATAAAGGATTTTAGTCTTCAGTCAAGTGCAGGGGAGTAAAAGAACAAAAATACTCAATGTTTTTTGTTTCTTTTCAGTTTTCTGTGTTTTGGGCAGCAGCCCGGGCTCAGTTACATTCAAGAAGGCTGATACTAACCCACTGTGTCACAATATAATAGTAACCTTTCCATACCGTAATACCATGCGCATACTTGTATACAAACTTATACTATTACAGTACAGGTGTACCTTACTGCACCGCTATTACAGGGCTGTGTAAAAGTTTTAGGCAGGTCGAAAAAAGTGCCGCAAAGTAAGAGATTTTTTCATGGTATGATGGGGTCCCAGTGTAAGCTTTACAATAGGGCCATGCTTTCTATATAGGCTGCTGGCAATATGATCAAATACCTTATTAAAGGGGTTGTCCCGAGGCAGCAAGTGGGTCTATACACTTCTGTATGGCCATAATAATGCACTTTGTAATGTACATTGTGCATTAATTATGAGCCACACAGAAGTTATAAAAAGTTTTATACTTACCTGCTCCGTTGCTGGCGTCCTCGTCTCCATGGTGCCGACTAATTTTCGCCCTCCGATGGCCAAATTAGCCGCGCTTGCGCAGTCCGGGTCTTCTTCTTTTCTGAATGGGGCTCCGTGTAGCTCCGCCCCGTCACGTGCCGATTCCAGCCAATCAGGAGGCTGGAATCGGCAATGGACCGCACAGAAGCCCTGCGGTCCATGAAGACAGAGGATCCCGGCGGCCATCTTCAGCAGGTGAGTATGAAGACGCCGGACCGCCGGGATTCAGGTAAGCGCTGTGCGGGTGGTTTTTTTAACCCCTGCATCGGGGTTGTCTCGCGCCGAACGGGGGGGGGGGGGGGGGGGGTTAAAAAAAAAAAACCCGTTTCGGCGCGGGACAACCCCTTTAAGGAATAGAGGACCCTCGTCTATTAGCTGGAATGAAGAGGGTCTACAAAGTCTGGAGGACTCACCACATCGGGGCAATTTCATAGACAGTTTAACGTTTTGATGAAGACTGTCAGGAGGGGTATTGTCTCTCCTTGAGGAGAGCAGCTAGAGGGTGAGTAAGAAGACTTATAAGGCCATGCGTGCTCCCTGGGTAATATGCAGATAAGGAAGATGGAGCAATACCTCTGGAACGTGTCTTTTATCCTGCGGCGGTGGTGCTGCCGGGAATTCACACCAGATAGGACAAGAGGAGGAAGGAATCCAGCTCCAGAAAGGTGAAATGTCCTAAACAAATCCACAGAGATCCCATTCCAACAACAGTGTAAAGTTCACTAGTAGCGAAAGCATCCAGCGATCAAGTAGTCAATAAAACACCCAATCTCTATTTAAGCCAATATAAAGAGCACCAGCATATCCAAAACAACAAGTGACATTTCGGATGGATGTCCTTACTGGCACTAATTGCATCAACATATAAATAATGTCCTTTCATACAGTAGATGTTCTTCAAGGAGATGGGACGTGATGTTAATAACGAACTAGGTCTTAGACATCATTTGTAAAGGGGGTTAACTAATGGTTATTTCCATCTACTCATAGTAATAAATGAAGATCACAATGCATTTAATTAACTTCTTTTTAAAAGGCAGTGAACAGATCAATAGCATATGATGAGGTAGACACATGAGGACAGTCTCAAAGTTCTAGGACTAGAAACAGAATAATGAGATGTTGTCTCTAGCAGTGCTTGTCCTTCTGGTACCCTCATAAATTATCTATACAAAGTAGAAGTTCCATTCCCATTTACATGACACTGCAAGAATACTCGAGTACAGAAGAACATCTATAAACACTTTTCAATGTTATGAGTGGCAACCCCATGTAGATCAACTCTGAGCACTGATGTTAACTTGTAGATTTGGGAATATGAGTGAAGCACTGGTCATGTCAGTTCATCGTAGGTGCATGTAATCAGTTTGACTACTTCAGTTACTTTGTATGGTGGTTTCTGTGTGGCCCTTGGGCCAATTTCCTATCTGCTTTTATTGTAGGTACATGTAATCAGCCTGAATACGTCAATTAATTCGTATGGGGAGTTCTGTGTGGCCCTTGGGCCAATTTGCTATCCCCTTACTTGCTGGCAGTGCAGTTCATCTGGAAAAGGAAATCTTGCACACACTCTTGGCACCCAGTATCAAGTGAGTTAGGACCAATCAAGTTTGGGTTCTGCCTCTTCAAGGACCCTATATCAGCTATGGGGGGGATACCCTGGTGGCTGGGTTGCCTACATCCATAAATTCATGGACAGTCCACAAAACCCAGGTAATTTTTTTCTGCCATCCCTCATATCCAGCAGAAAAAACACCATCCATGATTTTTTTTACCCCCAAAGTTTGCAATATACATATGCTGCAATGTGCGTAGTGCAAAGGCAATGGAGACAGTCAACAGGATGAGCCTCTTGCTGCTTTCCCATGTGCAACTGCTACCCAATCCTAGTGTGAGCCTGTCAGTGCAGCACATGAAAGTTATTGCCATTTAAAAACAGCGCATTGGCACTAAAGTGGTTGGAGGTGATTTTTTTCACATTTTCTCGCCAGATTCCTTTTTAACCCTTTAGTGAGGAGCTATTTTTTGCCTTACGGACCAAGCAACTTTCATATTCACGAATTCTTTGACATAGCCGTATGAGGGTATTATTTTAGGCAAGCTGTATTTTTTAATGGCACCACTCTGGGGATAATATAATATGTTGTGGAACTTTAATTACATTTTTTTTAATCTGCATCACCGCATTTTAAGACCCATAACATTTAGCTTCCCATAGCAGGAAGAATTGTAGTTCTTATTGGTACCATTTTGGGGTACATATGACTTTTGGATAATTTTTTTATTGTGTTTTTGGGAGGAGAACAAAAGAAAAATAGCAATTCTGGCATAATTCTTTTAAATTATTTTTGTGGCGTTCGCCATGCAAAATAAATAGTAATTTTTTTTTTCATTGTTTGGGTTGTTACGAATGAGGTAATACCTGTTATGAGCTGGTTTCTAAAAAAGTTTTTTGTGTTATATCTATTTTAAAAGGGGGTTTTGTGGGGAAAATGTTGTTTTTTTTTTCCTTTTAAACTGTATTTTTTTTCTTTAAATTAAACTTTATTGAATTTTTTTACGCTTTCTTTTAGTCCCTTTTAGGCGACTTGAAAATGCAATTGTTCGATAGCAAGGATAGTACATTGCATTACTTATGTAGTGCATTCTACTAATCCTATGAAATCAGCCTATTAGACTCTGCCAGAAATGAGACCTAATAGACTGACCTACATGGTAGATATGGAGGCCTTAGTCAGGCTTCAGGCTGCTATGGGAAACCATTGGTACCTTCCAATTATACTGTGGGGTGCTGATGATTGACAGAAGGAGCCCCCTCCCCCGGTCATTTGATTACATGCTGCAGATGCTATTCATTGTGGCACGTAAGGGGTTGAACTGCCAAGATCTTAGTTTTCTCTGCTTCTGGCAGTTAGAGCAGGAGCCTGGCTGTCAGTAGTCAGCCAAGCCAGCGCCTTAAAAAGATTATGTGCAAGTTTAAAGTCCATTAGTGAGGTCAGTAAAAAGGCATATTGGCTGTCACCAAGTGGTTACACTATGGACAACCTTTTTAATTTTGGGGTCTTTGTGATTCAAAGGCATTATATTGAGGGTATGGTATGTGAGGAGTTGGCAACCCTGCTGTGGGAGGGGAGGTTGAGATCTTCCATCAGCATCAACCAAAGTCATTGTAATCAGTCTGCATGTAACACGATGCAGCATACTGGGATGCTTACAGTGCAGGTCAGCATAAAATCGCATCACGCTTGACGCCAGGTTCTTTAACAGACACATTTCTATATAATACTCCTGCTATTCCCGTGAGTCATCACAGTTTTAGTATAAGATATCCAAATCACAATTCAAGTTTTTACATATCATTTTCAGTCGAGTTAATAGGGAAAAAGTGTAATACAAGCGCCAAAGGTAGTGCATGCTGTGAACCAAAATGTACATATCCTGGAAATCATCCCAAGAATCCAGAGGAGGGACATGTACATCAGATAGACTTGTGGCATCTAAATTAGGGACGGGTTCTGCTCAAATATAGCTACATAAACAGTATATAAGGAGTCTAATGAACCGCTAGTTGATGTTTCAATTGCTTTATTGTTAATGCGAGATTGAGGGCTCAGTCACACGGGCGTTTTTTCGCACGATTTTTTGTGCGCATAACTGATGAGTTCAACGTGATCGAAGCCAGCAGCATGGCGGAAAAAACGCTGCTAGCAGCGTTTATCCGCACAAAAGGGCTCGGTCACACAGGCGTTTTGATTCTCAAAAAGAGCGCTGCCCGCTAGCCTAAAAAAGTGTTAAAATTTTAAAAAAATCTATACTCACCTCTCTGCAGCTAACAGGGTTCAGCCACATCCAGCCGGCTCTTCTCCTGAACTGCTCTCAGTAGTATTCAGCAGGCAGGGATTTAAAATCCCCGCCTGCTGAATGGGATGCCTCTGATTGGCTGAGCACTGTAACCAATCAGAGGTAGCTCTCAGCTATTGAATGACAGCTGAGAGCTGCCTTTGATTGGTCCCTGCGCTCAGCCAGAGGCAGCACTCACCCTTCCCCGAAAATTACTACAGCGCTTGCCGGCAGCCCATTGCTTTCAACGGAGCCGGCTGTTCTCCCATTGAATTTAATAGGAGAACATCGCGCTCCTCTATGACAGCTGTGGCACAGCTGTGGCAGAGGATCATGAACTTCAGTGCGCTGCTGCCACCGGCCCCATTGAGCGCACATACACAGAACACTGATTTGCTCAGAATGCAGTTACATGACTCGGTGCTTGCATCGGGGAACTTTACCTTACCTTTTGAATATATGCATCTGACTGTTTTTGAAACATAACCATTTGTTCCTGATCTCAAGGTATTTATCTAAGTCCTCTTCTCTAAGGCATGTTGTTTTTTCATAACAGCTAATGGCGTTTAACTCCTTAAGCCACTCCCGGATACAAGGGGGATCAGTGTCTTTCCAATGCCTTGGAATTAGTACTTTAGCTGCGTTTATGAAAAAAGGAAGCAGGGGTATCTTTTCGTCATTGATAGCCAGTGGGGTTAGGTTCAGAAGTAGTTCTGGGGTGATGGTAATTTTGGTTCCCAAAATTGAATTTATCGTTGATTGTAAATTGTTATACCCTATGAGTTTTCACCGCCACATTCATCTTATTTTTTACTAATTAACCTGCTTTGCAGTTGTTACTTCAGTCTTCATTTTCGAGGTAGTCAGAAAATCCTCATTAATGCAGTGCCATGCTCACCGAAACACCGTTCAGCAACTTGTATTCCCCACATGGACATAAAATTATCCTTTATCAGGAGATGAGCATCGGACAGCCTGTCGGCAGGATTGCTGACTTCTCATTTTGATGTCTTCGCTCTGTTTGGTTTACCTGCCTCTCAATATTAATCAGATGTTGTTCCTGAATATGCACTTTGTTTCATCCTTTTATCACTCATCCAGGGCTGCATGACTGCAATCCTGCAGCATCTAGAAGAAAAAGGCCTAAAAGAGCGCTATGTTTGGCTAGTTCCGTCAGCCCCAGTGAAAGGTACGGATGCGCATGCGCAATCAACGCTCCGTTGAACGTGACCTTGCTCAGGTCATATCAGGTAGGAGGTGCAGTCCTCCAGTGGATGGCAATGGGGAAAACTGGATCCTCGTGTCGTCGGTATTGGTGGGTATCTCAGCGGTCAGCCCCCACCAATCCATCAGTCTTCATCCATCCTGTGGAACTCAAAAAAGTGTAGTAACCAATATACCTCTATAAGCGCTATTCACAGTCTTGCGTATAGAATTCTAGAGCTCATCTAAGGATTAACTGACAAAAAATTGAGCACCTTCATAAATATGTTACTTACATTCCTTATTTTGAACTGATCCTCATTTACAACCAGTATGATACCCAGAACTGCATTCACAATTCTGCCGATTGAGCAGGAGGTTGAACATGATGACCCTGGAGGTCCTTTCCAACTCTACCATTCTAGGATTCTAATTGGATATGTTCAAGTGTGCTGTCACACGAACCCCTAACAGCTTAGGCCACATTAGATCACTGGTAAAATTTCCACTATTTAGCTTTATTATAGGAGCCGAACAACAAAAATATGGGAAGTGGTAAATTGGCACATGCTTGACCTGAAAGGCACTTGATGGACCCCATTGACATTACGGGGATCCATCCAACTTCCGGTATGCAGCCTGAAATTCTCCAGGATGAAATAATGCAGCATGCTGTGCTATTTTGTGCCAAATATGCGCATGAGACTCTGAAAGGAGTCTCTTTGCAGATGTGATTGTGGCCTTAGCTTAGTTCCTATGATGCAATGGGACAGTTATTTTTTTTCCAGAACTTCATTCATAATTCTGCAGGCTTTGGGGGCTGAAATCTCCCACCATTCCTAACCATC
Organism: Eleutherodactylus coqui; assembly: GCF_035609145.1. Classification (NCBI taxonomy): domain Eukaryota; kingdom Metazoa; phylum Chordata; class Amphibia; order Anura; family Eleutherodactylidae; genus Eleutherodactylus; species Eleutherodactylus coqui. The sequence continues at coordinate 94,817,267 of NC_089842.1, forward strand.
TTAATGTCTGTACCAAGTTTGTTGTGGTGGTGATTTTCATTCTATGAAGTCTCATAATTACACCTCACACTGTATAAATAATTTGAAGTTAGAAACATTAAGAGTACTTTGACATGTACCAACTATCGGCCAAAATTTTGACCAATAGTTGTCCAGTCTAAACTCTGCACCCTACAGGGTACGGAGTGAGCAATCACTCATTAGTAACCGGTCACTTCATTTCAGTTCACTGGAACAAAGACTAGTGATTGACGTCTCGCTCAGTGTGAACAGGCAGTAGTTGTTCATCGTTATACAACTGCCTGTTCACAGTGAACAGAGGCGGACATCCGGTAGAGATCTCCAGCACGCTCCGCCTCCACTCACTGAATGACTATTGCTCCTATGTAAAAGCAATAGTCACTAGGACTACTGTCGGGCGCTTATGCGTCCAACAGTTGTACCATGTAAAGCCACCCTAGCTTGCCACTTCATTACGGGAGCTGAACTAAGCTGTAGGTGTATGTCTGACAACAAGCTTGCTAATTCTTTACAGTGACAACCAGGAAAATTATCAGTGTAGCTTTGGAGTATGATACAGACTGTAAAACCTGGGATCAGTGCAAAATAAATACTGCATAAGTAATGCATTTACAAAGTGTCTCAACCTTATAAGTAGAATACTTCTGTATGTAAACTGGAGTTCAAACATGGCCACGCAAAGTACTTAATGCATTTTTTTTCCACCGAGGTCTCAATGAAGAAAAACATGGAGAGAAATACTATGAGATATATATATTGTGGGGATTAGCGTTAAGGGTCAGTAGCAGCGTGGGCATCCGCGGCCAGAGACAGTGACACCAGGCAACAAAAGGTCCTTTAGTCCAGGCTTTGCCTGGGTTTATTGCAGCATACACCACAAATAAAACAGGCCTTGACTTCAGGCCAACATAAAATAATCACCTGCTCGTCTGAGCGCTTACTACACAGAGTCCGGCCCTGACTACTCACTTCAAAACGTCACATAGCCAGTCCGGTCCTCAGACCTGTGGAGGTCTCACCACACCCTCCTGGGTGTTGAGGTTAGGAGCATCACCCTGTCAACCTCACCTTTGGCTCTCTCAGCCCCCACGCTGGGCTAGCCGGGCTCCTTGCTCCACAGAGCCCTCTCTCTGGCTCTCAGCCAGATGCTCTCTGTATCTCTGACCTGCAGGCCCAGGCTTTATAAGGCCTGGTACCAGCCTCACCTGGTACGTGGGAGTGGCCATCCCACCCTTCGCTTTGACCACTCCAGGAAAAGCCGGCCCGGACTATGCGGCTTGGAGCCACTTACAAAACTACAACGTGTCAGTAACATAACGTTACTGACACAGAAATGCTGGCTTCCTCCACCGAGCCCAGGCTGCTCGGTGGCACGTATCTGCCCAAATGCTCCCTAAAGCCACATAGGAGAGCATCCTAGGCGAAATGTAACGACCCTCCAGCACTTTGCCGGTGACTGTCTCACTATATATATATATATATATATATATATATATATATATATATATAAAAGCTATGTGTTAGACAAGAACAGTAGGCATTACCAAAGTGATCTGCAATGTGTGGCTCTCCAGAAGCAGTAGACGTCTAAATCCCAGCAGCCCTGACAGCCTTCTGGAAAGCCACAAAGTTGCAGATTACTGAACTACGCTATCACTTCAGTTGTTCAGTTCAGACAAGCAAGCAATGAACATATCCTAACAGATGCCTTTAAACAAGCACACCTCCTCCATTTACACCCAAGTAATCAATAGCTCTTCCATTATCTTACTTCATTACTTTGTACAGCACGGTGCATCCTACAGAAACCTCCTGAAGCAGTCTAGAGATGTCAGTGTCACACTGGTGAATGGTATCAGAAGGTTGGCTCTTTTCATGAGTTTTCATGAATATGAGAGACTAATATTTGCTGGCAGCAGTGAAACTCGTGTTTCACACAATTCTCTAGGGGCTGGATGAGGCAAGGGAAATTGTGAGATATTCTATAAAGGCCTACCTGATGTAATCCAGCAGACTCATGCATTCTCAGCTTTTGTCCTACCACCCAAAGAGTATATGAGGAGGGCATGTGGGAAACGTGAATGGAGAAGAAATGGACAATCAAGAAAAAAGCGCCATAGGAGTATTTCACGGATATACATTATGTATACCAACTAGGATGGTGCCACACATATCTAAAGAGGCTCGGCCGTAATTCCAACTTCTGTAGGCTACATTTCAGGAACAGCAGTATCCGCCAAAGAAACTCCACAGTGTGAAGCCCACTCCAACTCCCTTAAGGTCAGTGTATAATGCCAAGTGTGTAAAATAAATAAGGCGCTCATCAGTGGAGTAAATCGTAAAACAATATTCTCAAATACAAGAGAGAGATTTTACGTATATGGGTGAGGGGAGACGATCACCTTCCACCCCCTGTAACCAAGAAAATACTCCATAAATTAGCCTTAGTAGAAGAAAGGTTAATTGGAACTGAATACAACGCATTTTGGGGGTCAATTTAGAAGCCTCCTTCTTCAGGAAGCATATAGCTACTGTAAACGTGTGATTCCAGAGGAAGGGGGCTTTTACACTGACTACAGAAATGTGTTGTATGCATTTCCCCCAAAAAAGTGTTCTTTTACTAAGAGTATCCTCTCTCCCCACTTATTTATGTGAAATCTCTCCCTATTTGGGGGCATATTGTTTTAGCATTTCCTCCACTGAAAACCCTATGCTCATGGGCGTAACTATAGAGGGTGCAGGGGATGCAGTTTTACCCGGCCCCAGGAGCCTTAGGGGGCCCACAAGGCCTCTCTTTTCCATATAAGGAGCCCAGTACTATGAATAAAGCATTATAGTTGGGGGCCCTGTTACAGGTTTTGCATTGGGGCCCAGAAGCTTCAAATTATGCCTCTGTGCAGCATGGTTTAGGTATGGGTACAGGTACAGATGCAGATAGAGGGAGGGCCCCAGCTCACCTTTTGCATCAGGGCCCCTGAGCCTTTAGTTATGCCCCTGCCTATGCTTATTTATTTTATACCTCTGAAGAAGAAACGGGTCAGGTTTTAAGTGTAAAGAGGGCTGTGGTATTCTTGCCCTCAAAATGCCGAAAACTTTTCATGGAGGTTGTGGCACAGATGTGAAAAGTGTTTATTGACCTCTGTAGCATTGGTGGAATTTGGGGAACGAGGTGTGTGGTAAAATAAAAACCATACATACTCACCTCCCACTGCAAGCCCCCCCTTTTCACCCACCACACCCCACCCCTCGCAGGTGCTGTCTGCCGCTCCGGTCCTCTCTTTACATTGACGGCAGTGGCCACATGGGTGGTTGGACAGGGACATCATTCATGATGTCCCGTAAACCTGTCTTAGGACTTCTACATTAGAAGCTCATGTAACAGGTTTATGGGACGTTGCCAGGCCTTCTGGCTGAGTGATGGCACCTGTCAGATGTCGCAGTACGGACTTCCGAAATAATAGTCCAGTGCTATGGTAAGTATATTACTTTTATATAGCTTTGGGATGGGAAACTGAAAACTATATAAAAGTAATAACTTGGAAAACCCCTTTAAAGCTTGAGGTGCACCTGATGTAGAATGAATTATGTTAAAGTCGAATAATAATTATATGTCTGCTATAAAATGCTCCAGATAAAGAGGATGGGCAGAGGGAGGGGTAGAGCTTTTCATATTAAAAGCCTTATGCCCCACAGTGTAAAGTTGTCTACAGACGCCACAACATTGAAAATCATTTTCAAAGTCTTATTTCTATGCTAAGATATACAGTAATTCAATAAGGTTACAGCCGCAAAGCCTAGGGTCCTTTTAGATGAGCCGATTCTCGTTTGAACGAGCGAGTGACGTCAGCGCTGTGCATTGTTCGCTCATTCAAGCACGAATTGTTCAGAATTGTTCAGTCCCTATATAAGTGACTGAGAGGGACTGAACGATTGCTGTTTAATACGATAATATAAGCGAACAAGCCATCGGTGGTTATTATGCCTGCATAAAATGAATGAAGAACGAATGATTCTCATTCGTTGTTGGCTCACTTCAACACCGAACGATTATCATTCACTTTTTCTTGTTTGAAAATTTTTTCGAACAATAATTGTTCCATCTAAAAGCACCCCAGATCTGCTCTACTGACAGATTCCTATAAGAGCATGTCCTCCTCAGATTTGCATCAGGTGCAGAGATGTCATGGAGACCAAGTCTGGGTCTGAATACAGTAATATCTACTCATAAATAAACAGCTGAGTCATGACATTCTGTTTGCTAAGAATACGCATTTTGGTTGCCAGGCAGCATATCCTTAGCAACCAGTCTGTCAGGTCTTTAAGCTCAAGCTAGGACACACTTTTGTAAAATTACATTTGGGTGAAGAAACTAAAATAATACTGGATTTTTCCCACCTCCTCACCATAGTAGAGATGGTGGAAGGGGACGGTAAACTGGTCTGCAGGCAGGGAGTATTGGCTATTCATATCCCCACCATGCTAACATTTTAACATTTATGTTAAGAATTAGAATACACCCTTAAGACAATTATTTATATAATTTATTTTCTTAGTTACTCTGGTGTTTGGCTCACTTAGGATGACTAGACAGCCCTCCCTTCTTTTATAGTCTTGAATCTTTCTGATCCATGTTAACTCACAGATCAGATTGTACAAGATGTTCCCACAATTATTATGCATGTATTTAGCAAGCACTGTCTGGAACCCATACAAGCAAAATATACTTTATGTTTCCAGCCAGGCTGCAAGAATCCGAAGAAACAAGCATAATCAACAATAAAATACATAATAATGTGTATGCAAGTATATGTTACAGGCAACCTGGGAAAAGTGGCATTGTATAGAAAGCCTTGACAATCCATAGAATGCGTGAGGTTTTTAGGCAAAGTACGAAGTGTATGTTTTATTTAATTATGCTATGCATTTCTCTAGGCATTGCATAGAATACCTAGGCATTATACAGAACGATAAGTACTATTTATGTAGAGCATGAAAAGAGAGTCATGAAAAGGCCTTTATGGAAAAAGAGACATATATATATATATATATATATATATATATATATATATACATACAGCAAGAAATACAAAATTAAAGTACAGGACTTGGGCTGCCTGTCCACGGGTGATGATCCGCTTGCAATAAATCGCCCGCAGATCACGCTTTGTAAAGTTGTTACTATGGAAAGCGCATGCCGGCGTTGCCAAATCGAGAATCATAGCGAAACAAGCGAGAATCATAGCAAAAAACAGTATTGACTTAGCAGCATGCAGGGCCTGCGCCTCTGATTCATCTGGTGCTCCACGGTGGTCAGTGAGCCCTTCCCTGTCCCAGTCTATCTTTTTCTAACTAAGATCGCTTTCACAGCCAAGAAAATTGCACAAGATTTGTGCGTTGGGATACGCACAAATCTCGCACAAATATGAACCCCATTCATTTGAATGGGGACATATACCTGAGAGCACGTGGACACTATACGTTCCTGACAGCAATATTGGGCTGAGTTTTATGGCCCGATATCACACTAGACCGTGTAAAATTAGCCTAAGTCAGATTCGGCCGGGTGAGGTGAGGAGCTAGATGGGTCCTGACTAGAGATGAGCGAGCATACTCGCTAAGGGCAATTACTTGAGTGAGCATTGTCCTTAGCGAGTACCTGCCCGCTTGGAAGAAAAGATTCGGGTGCCGGCGGGGGAGAGCGGGGAGGAATGGAGGTGAGCTCTCTCTCTCACTCCCACAACTCACCGCTCACCCCCGCCGTCATCCGAATCTTTTCTTCCGAGCAGGCAGGTACTCGCTAAGGGCAATGCTCGCTCGAGTAATTACCCTTAGTGAGTATGCTCGCTCATCTCTAGTCCTGACTCCTGTGCTAATGAACCCCAACCACAGACGTCACACTCCTAGGGACATAGGTCCCCTGAGATGGGCAGCAGCACATAGGGCATGGAGTCAGGAGAGTCGGAGGACCTATGTGCCGACAGCATATGGCAGCAGCATCATGCTGACGGATGGAAAGCCAGGCCTATCCAAGGTTGCATGCAGACTACAGGGTCCCCAGGGGAAGGGGGCCCAAGTCTACTGCTGGAGGGAATATTTTATACTCTGCTGGCATTGCATAGATTTAAGGTGACCAAATTTTCCTTGGGTCAAAGCAGGACAGAAGGGTGTGGTCAGAGGCAAGGCTTATCACAAAGTATGATTTTTACCTCCGCCATTATAAAAAGTACAGGGCCGGTTCAAAAAAGACAGGGAGCAAATTCCGCAGCATTTCTGCATCCAAAAAACAGTCAAAATCTGTACCATTGGTGCGGCTTTTGACTGGAAATAAGCCGCGTATCCGCAGCTGATTTTATACTATTCGGCGCACCCCCTCACCTCCTCCGAAGGCTTCATTATATCAGCACTCCCAGGCTTCCAGTTCCCAGCGGCCTGTAGTGGCCTTACCTGACCAGCATCACATAACCAGTAACACCACACCTAATCAGCCTACTGGAAACCGAAACCTGGGAAGCACCAACAGCAGGAACCCTTCAGAGGAGGTGAAGGGGAGCACCGCATAGTATCAAATCAGCTTTGGGTATGCCGTCAGTGTGTGCATCTGGCCGCGGCGCCACAAAGGGATTACCAGCCGGGGAGCTGTAGCACCCCGGCTGGTAATCACCTTCGTGGTGACCAGACGTTCCCGAAAGTGGGACAAATGGCTGTCCCACTGGGGTCATGGCCGAAAGTGGGACACTCCCGCCTAAAGCGGGACTGTCCCGCCTAAATCGGGATGTCTGGCCACCTTAATAGAATTGATAGGTAACATGAAATAGTCATCATTTCAAACTCTGATGCCCCATTTGGGGTATTTTACAGATTGACTAGACATTTTATACAAGGATTTATTTCACACATTGCCCGTAACATATAGTTTAGTGTAATTGTATATAACTATCTGAGACCTGCATAAAGAAGAGCATGGTTGGTCCCTTCCACTGTCTTGTAGGTCGTATGATTTTTGTGCAGGGCTCTTCTTTAAAGGCAGATGCAATGTTAGCAAACAAGAGAGAATAGAGTCAAAGAAGAAACAGGAAGAAAGGGAATATACAACACCCAAATTGTTTTAACTTGCTCAGGATGGTGGAGAAACCATGAAAGAGACATACTCCCCTCAACGGATCCCCAGCTGCTCCCTTTCTGCCGCAGCCCAGTCCCCGCTGCTTTCTGCTGCAGCTATGATAACACTGACCACTGCAGTCAATCACCATCTCACTTAGGGTGCGGGCAGACGAGCGTAGGCGTATTTACGTTCGCACGAGCGCAACGTATAATCGCCCAAGCGATCGTTTTTCACCGATCACGACCAGAGCTAGAAAGCGTATTTTCGTTTGTTCCTACTTTGCAAACGGTCTTTTCGGCGATCGAATATGCGTTGGCGCGTATTTCGGTCGCATATGTTCCGTTTTTTTTCGAATTGCCGTTTTTACGCGCCGTAAAATCGCCCATGTGAACGAATACATTCGAAACCATTGCCTCAGATGGTCACGTATATACGTTTGGTCGCAAAAACGCGCCGTTTATGCGCTCGTCTGCCCGCACCCTTAGGTTGAGGATGAGCTGTCGCCGTCACATGTCCCTGTGTCAGGACATTATTGCTGCAGCAACAGGAAGTGGAAAGCAGCGGCGGATCAGGTACTGATGAAACGGAACCGTTTGGTATCAAGTAAGATAAATATGACTGAGAGACAAGAAGCATTTTTAGATTGCCAGTGGCTGAATGCCTTTATTATAATGTCTGATTAGACACAAAATAATAAGAATTAGGGTGTCTTCACATGGGCATATTGCACGCGTTTTTGTGCATGTAAAATTTATGCATGCAATACACAGAGAATAGAACTCATTGACTTCAGTGGGTGCGTTCTTATTTCCCAATTTTTCACACTCATTTCTCGCATGCGGAACAAAAGAAATAAAAATCGGACCTGCTCTATCGTTCTGCTCATTTGCCCACCAAGGGTCACAAATCTGTGCACAATTCCGTATAAAAAAAAAACAAAAAAAAACAACTCAAACTCATTAGGCTAAATGACCGCGCCCTGCGTGCGCACAAAGCACAGTACAATACACACCAATATGTATACAAAAAAGCCTCATATATAGAACAAATATTTTGCGCTGAGGTGCGCTTAAAGCAAATTCGCCTGTGTGAAGGAGTACTTAAACTTGATTTGTTGAATGATTCAGGTTAAAGGAGTTGAAAGTTTTGGGGAAAAAATTGTCGTTTGGGAGACTATTTAAAAAGAACAGGGAGAAAATAATAATAATGTATAAATGTGAATAAAGTGAAAAGCTGTCAATCAACATGTGAAGGCATAATCCCAATTGGTCAACCCTCCATAAAAGTAAGTCACCCAGCAGTCAGTATTGAGACAAATGGGCAACCATGTAAAACAGCATCCTCTGGTCCATCCCTAATGACGTCCATGCGCCCTAATAGGATGTATGGGGTAAGATTGTCAAAATAAGAAAAATTGACAGTATTGACTATTCATCTGGGAAAAAGGGGTTAAAGACTAAGATTTCATTTCTTTTTTCTAATCACATTAAAATGAATTAGCATATACACGCTCAGTATATGACACGGACATATTCTCTATGTTTGTATATATGTACTAGTAATTATTAGGAAATTATAGTACCACTGTTTCTGGTGGCGCCACACAGCTGTGCTACATGCTTCATTCATTATGATCCCCACACATCACGCACACAGCTCTACTACATCCATCCTGACCCTACACATCACACACAGCTGTGGCATATCAATGCTGATTTCCAGACATCACCAGCTCAGCAGACTCCTGGATACAGTAATCAGCCCCTGGTCATGTGATCCCTAACTAGACCCACACAAGTGATCACATGACTGTGAAATCATCACAGGTCCTGGTGGCTGCTGTTGGCTTATCCAGTATACAGTACTTTCTACCAAACTGCACAATGGCTCCTTCCACAGAAGTGATGTCAACACAGGTCCTTCAGCCCGTCGGATCTCTTTTACCAAACTGCATAATGGCTGCTCCCACAGCAGTGATGTCACCACAAGTCCTTCAGCCCATCAGATCTCTGTGGTGTCGGTAGGGTAGCTGAGTTGTGTCTGACATAATAACGGCTTAGTTGTATTCTCATTTTGTTATTTTTTTCCTCCCCATCCAGGAGCCCTAACTTAGTTGTTCTTCTCTCGGTCAGGCTCGGTGTTTTATATATGTTGTAGAACCTGTGATGATGTCACCAGGGGGCAGAGCATGAGAAGCACTCACACACATACATACATATAACTGAAAAGTGGTCGTTAGTATATATATATACACACAAACAAAGAATATGTCCATGTCGTACAGTGAGTGCGTATATGCTAATATATACATATATATATATATAAACACAAACAGACTCATCTCAGACTACAGTTGCAGGCGGGGGGAGGAGAGAAGATGCTATTATATATTGTATAACATCGCCATATGCAAAATCAGACAGTAGTAAGGGAGTGTGTGTATATACAGTAGTAACCAAGTTTATTTCTTCCTCAGAGTCAGGCCAAAGTTCACACACCTACGCAATGGCTCCTATTACTAGGTGGGGCCACATGAGGGGGCCGCTAGTACAAAGTGAGGCCACACAGAGGAGGTCCCTGTTACCACATGAGACCATACAGGGGTATTTCTAATACTAAGAGGAATCACGCATGGGGGTTCCTATCACCAAGAGGGACCACACAGTGGCAAACACAGCAGGGCCAATATTATGTAGTGGGACCACAGTGGGAGCACTATTACTTACTGGGACCACAGTGGTGGCACTATTACCTGGTAAGACTATAGAGTGGGCACTATTAGGGTTCATGTCCACGGCTTGGTCAGACTCAACATGCGGGAGCCCACAGCGGAATCAGACCCTGACAGCGGCCAAGGACCCTGCTTATCCAGATGGGTAAGCAGGGTGTTTGGCCATGGGCAGGGTCGGATTCATTGAATCGCTGTAATTGGTTCATCGAGCGCTGGCTCTGATTTGCTGAGCCAGCATTCAAGAACCAATCAGAGCAATGTCTTGCTGGAGGCGGGGTTTTTTAATCCCTGTTACCAGCGCTGACAACAGCACGGAAGCCTGCAAGAGTTCCAAAGAGCAGCGAGAGGGACCAGACAGCGCCTGCTAGGTGAGTATTGCTTTTTTTTTCACGTAGCGTAGCAAGGGTGTTTAGCGCTTTCAAAAATTTGGTACCAAGTCATGCCACATTTTTAGCAGCGTTGAAAACTCTGTCAATTCATTTTAACGGGTGACACACAGTGTTTAAAAACACTGAAATGCCCAAAAATAGAACATGCGCTGCTCAAAAATCACGGCGCTTTTCAGCATCATGTACGAGCGTCTGTCTGCACCTATGTGAATGGTCCTGTTAAAAACAATGGGAGCATTGTACCGTGATTAGCACAGTGCTGGAAGCGCCCCGCCAATTGTGGTAAAAGGCACCTGTGTGAGGGGGCCTAAGGGTAGGCCGCTACTCATGGGCTAGTTTTCTTTGCTTGTCCTTCAGGCTAAAATTTGCCAGCCAGTGTTCTCCCTTGATCACGGCTGCTCTCACCTAGAAAACATGCAATATATTCAGCATCTCCACACAGCTAATTACCAGGACTGACGAGCCGTCAGATCACTCACAGGGAAAGATGCAAACTATTCAAGCAAATAAAGTCAAATTGGACTGCAGAATGCCGTATGCGCTAAGCAGCCCTCCACTACATCTGTATAGGTCGCTACTTACATTCAGAAAAAGCTGTGAGGTCAGGAAATTTACTGAAAGTGCTACTTCCCCATTGCAATATTTTGCAAGTACTATGCTTGCTCAGCCATGCTGATATTGGTTCAGGTAGGTGCCTGGCAATAAAGGCCACTAGTAGAGATGAGCGAACACCAAAATGTTCGGGTGTTCGTTATTCGTAACGAACTTCCCGTGATGCTCGAGGGTTCGTTTCGAACAACGAACCCCATTGAAGTCAATGGGCGACCAGAACATTTTTGTATTTCGCCGATGCTCGCTAAGGTTTTCATGTGTGAAAATCTGGGCAATTCAGGAAAGTGATGGGAATGACACAGTGACGGATAGGGCAGGCGAGGGGCTACATGGTGGGCTGCATCTCAAGTTCACAGGTCCCACTATTAAGCCACAATAGCGGCAAGAGTGCCCCCCCCCCCACTGTCAGCATAAAGATCGTCCTCCTCTGGCACAGCTGTAACAGCTGTAGCAGAGAAGAACGATGTTTGCCCATTGAATTCAATGGAGCGGCAATACAGCATGTTCCACTGAATGCAATGGGCTGCCGGCGATCGCAGGATGAATGGTCGGAAAGGGGTTAAATATATAACCCCTTTCCTGCAATTCATCCAGAAATGTGTTACACTAAAAATATATACCGGCGTATAAGGCGACGGGGCGTATAAGACGACCCCCCAACTGTCACCTTATACGCCGGTAATACAGTGGAGCAAAGAATAAAAAGCATTACTTACGTTTTTAGATGATCTGCGGTGCTCCTGCAGGCTGTCACTCCCTCCTGGTCCACGGCAGACAAGCTTTCTCTATGAAAGGCTTTAAATCCCTGCCTCCAGGAAGACACGTGCCTTCAGCCAATCACAGCCAATGACAATGATGTCATTGAATGGCTGTGATAGGCTGTGTTTCTGGAGGCGGGGATTTCAAGCCTTGAAATCCCCGCCTCCAGAAACACAGCCAATCACAGCCATTCAATGACATCATTGTCATTGGCTGTGATTGGCTGAAGGCACATGTGCTTCTGGAGGCAGGGATTTAAAGTCTTTCGTGGAGAAAGCAATACTCTGCCGTGGACCAGGAGGGAGTGACAGCCTGCAGGAGCGCCGCAGATCATCTAAAAACGTAAGTAATGATTTTTATTCTTTGCTCCACTGTATTACCGGCGTATAAGGTGACAGTTGGGGGGTCGTCTTATACGCCCGGTCGCCTTATACGCCGGTATATATTTTTAGTGTAACACATTTCTGGATGAATTGCAGGAAAGGGGTTATATATTTAACCCCTTTCCGACCATTCATCCTGCGATCGCCGGCAGCCCATTGCATTCAGTGGAACATGCTGTATTGCCGCTCCATTGAATTCAATGGGCAAACATCGTTCTTCTCTGCTACAGCTGTTACAGCTGTGCCAGAGAAGAAGGATTTGTCTTCTATATGTTCTCAATGGGGTCAGCGCTGCTGCCGCTGGCCCCATTGAGCGCATATAGAATGCATCCATAGCGAGCAGCGGGAGGGGCAGATTTCAATACTCGGGTGACACCTTATCTCCCCAGCCACTCACAGCAGGGGGGTGGTATAGGGCTTAAACGTTGCAGGGGGAAGTTGTAATGCCTTCCCTGTCTTTATATTGGCCAAAAAAAAGCGCTAACGTCTCAGGGAAGAAAGTTTAATTTACCAGAACACCGCATGGTGTTCGTTACGAATAACGAACATCCCGAACACCCTAATATTCGCACGAATATCAAGCTCGGACGAACGCGTTCGCTCATCTCTAGCCACTAGGCCACTGTCCATAGGAGACACTGCCAAATGGCGTAGATTTTGGGCTGCAGATTTGCTGTGGAATGTCCACTGCAGACACTCATCAGCAAATTCTGCCCCATGTGAACATAGCCCTAGGGATTCAGTAGTGCCTAGAACGGGGACCAAATACTAAAGTATAACTTAAAGGGGTTGGCTGGAATCGGCACATGGGACGGAGGCGGGGCTACGTGATGATGCGTAGAAGGGGCGGAGCCAGAATGCCGCTCATGCCGGACCGAACAGATGGGAGAAGACCCTTCTGCGCAAGCGCGTCTAATCGGGAGATTAGACGCTGAAATTAGACGGAGCCATGGAGACGGGGACGCCAGCGCAGGGAAGGTAAGTGAATGACTTCTGTATGGCTCATATTTAATGCACGATGTATATTACAAAGTGCATTAATATGGCCATACAGAAGTACTTAACCCCACTTGCTTTCGCGAGACAACCCCTTTAAAGGGAATGCGTCCTCAGAAAATGACCTATTATATATGAATCAAGTTTTTATGTTAAACATTTTTTTTAAAGAATGTTTTTTGGTTTTCAATTTTTGATCTCACATCCTATATTTACAAAAAAAAATGAAAATCCTGCAGTTTTCACATTGACCACAAAGCCTAATGGTAGACTGACACTTCCTGTTCTGTAGAGATCAGCAGTCATCTCATTATCATCACAGGCAGGATTACAATGACACGTAACACCTATATATATAGATAACACAGGATCCATCATTCACAATAGGTGATGGTCACAGTTCACCTCTTCCCCCTCCATATACAATAACCTCTGCACATGTCACAAAGCATGCTCACAACTATCTCCTGTAGAAGCCAATGGGTACTCTGGCTATTGTGTCTATGGACTATGAAGCTGTTATAAAGCATATCTCTAAATATTATTAACTACAGGTCAGTCAAGATGGTTGCTCCCATAGTCATGTACAGAGAATAGAGTAAAAATATCTACAACATGAGAAAATAAAAATAGTTTGTAATTAGTAAAAAATATAGGTAATGAATTTCCTTTTTTTCACTCTTTTTGTAACCTGGTAAAGATATTGTGTCAGACCATTGAGCTTCAGGTTACAGCACTGTCCTAACAAGATACATAGACAACTGAATGGATAGATGATAAATGGATAGTTAGACAGACAGATATGAGATATAGTAAACAAGATGTAGATAGATATGAGATAGATAGATAGATAGATATGAGATAGATAGATAGATAGATAGATAGATAGATAGATAGATAGATAGATAGATAGATGTGAGAGAAATAGATAGATGGATAATAGATAGATATGATAGATAGATAGATATAAGATAGATAGATAGATAGATAGATATAAGATAGATAGATAGATAGATAGATAATCGTATAATCCTGGAGATATATAGAAAGACACGCAGAAAAACAAAAAAAAACCACGCTCACGGAATCCAGGAATTAAAATGCGACGTAAAGGTCCGTACAACATATATTTATTTTCATTGCAACGCGTTTCGGCAACATAAAGCAGTCACCCTTTTCAAGCATCCTGGATTCCGTGAGCGCGGGGTTTTTTGGTTTTTTGGTTTTTCTGTGTGTCTCTTTGTACTACAGCCGAGGTGAGGGCTGCAACCCATAGACGACTCTCCGGTGATCCGGATCAGGAACCCAGGGTGGATAAGCAGGCAAACGTGGACATTAGGTGCAAGTGAGCTCTCCGGCCAGAGAGTCCCACTGGGCACCAGGTGAGTTAACCCTATATTCACCATTGTATAAACCATCATAAATTTTGAGGCGCTGATACCAACTTTTTCCTGGAGATATATATCGTTTGACCCTGATCTTTTTTACAGCATATTTATTATAAATACAGACCAGTATGTACATTTCTCCAATTACTATCACTTTCATGTATGTCTCGAATCCTTGTAGATGAGAAATTCTTCTGAAGTGTTATCTCATTAGTCTTGATTTGCTCTTGTTGGTTTATAGGCTTATTTTTGCATATGTGGTTATAAGGCGAAAACCTACATACAGTACAATGATCAGGCTCCTAAGACTAAAGATACATTTATACGGGGCAACTAACAACTGAATTATCTTTGGAAACAGCAAATTTGGGCAGTAGTCGTCAAGTCTACAAGCAGCTGCCAACAAGACATAAAGCAACAAATTGCTCATTTATCGAAATCGCTTTGTTTTTAGCTCACCTAAAAACCAAGCCACTGTCGGGCTGTGTAAACAGGAATCACTCAATCTTTGAGTGACTGCCTGTTTACTGTGAATAGAAGTGGACAGCCAGAAGAGATCTCTCCACTCCGCGTCCATTCATCCAACAACTATCTCTCCTGTGTAAAAGCAGAGGAGTGATAATCACTAGGTAGGCTTTCAGCTGGGGAAGTTTAAGTAATAAGTGAGTGTAGTCAAGACTTATTTACCCACAATTGATGTCAACAGAGGAAGGTATCTGAAGGTTTTATATTTTACCTGGTGTACTAGACCTTAGTGTATCCTGAACGGCATGGAGAAACTATCAGGTAAGGCATATTGTTTATAAAACGCCTCCTCTCTCTTGCTAATTGGCTGACCAGCTCCCCACTCTTTGCAAGTAACAAATCACATAGTTGATACTTTGCAGCCAATCAGTGAGAGAGAAACACTATTTTACATACAGAGTGTTTGACCACCATGACCCCCTACAATCATCCGATGTTTGGTACTCCATTCATTTGGTGCAACTGTTCCAATAAATTTGCAACATCTTATAGGCTTGTCTGGTGACAAATAGCCTTTGAAATATGCAAAGTACATTTCTCTGCCTTACCGTGAATACCTTCAACATCTTTGCAATAAGACAGCTGCACCGAGAAACCAGACCAGAGCAAGTACTCTGCAAACCTCTCATTTAATACAACAAATCTAGGACATCACTCCAGAGACCGCCATAACCTAATTCAGCAAATAATCTACCTTGGTAACGTTTGAGGGTCTTGCTTTACTCTGCACAGCTGTATGATGCAACCACCTGCCATCCCAATAAATGATGAAGGTAATAAGCTGGTCATAATGAGGCTATGGCCTGGATCTTGCACACTTTGCAAGAGATCACAACTGCAGGATTTGCAGATGTTTCTGTGTGTGAATAGCCGGAGAGGGTGCCTCAATGTGCCGCTGTCGCAAAGTCCAGGTCAGCAATTGCCAGCTTCAAATGAGTGATGGTTTTAATAACATATAAAACACTTCCCATTCTCCAGCCACCACCAGCAAATTAGTTCCACAGAGTCTGTTTGCACATCTACAACACAGGTATATCAAAGCTGAGGCTCCAGTGACAGCAGCTGCAGCTACCCTGCCTGCTACAGCGCCTCTTGTTCTTCACTACTAATCATAGGTTGGTAAATACATTTGAAGACCATATTTTAACTGGAATTATATTGTACAGATTTTACTTACATTATTTCTATTTTATCATCTATTTCGAACAAATATGGTTATTGAAGGAAAACATGGTCAAAATTGTATATGAATTCTGGTGCCCAAGGAAAACAGGAGAAAACACAGGATCAATAGGTAGTTCTGAAGTGCACTTATGGTTTTATAAATACCTTTATTCGTACTATGCATCACTGACACCTTCATCAGGTCTCCTAGTGGAATGGGCAAGAAGAAGAGTCCAGTTGGGAGATTTTCTATTAAGTTTTATCAGAGACCAACGGGCTTCACTATTGCTCCATGAAAACTAGAGTCATCTAACCAACCATGGGAGTTAGTAGTTGGCCACATGTATTAATGAACCACTACCATTTACAATATTTTTAATGGGTAGTGAGAACCTACGCATGAACATTCTCTCCACAGGACCTACAGCGTTAAAAGGGTGGGGAGTATTAATGTAAAGATCATGGAAAAGAGATGGGTGGTTAGAGCAACAAGTCCTCCTACCCTCGATGTAGTGAAGTTCAAACTGATCAGCTTACCTGAAATTACTACTCAGCAATCAACCCAAGGTGGACCTGGAAGAATCCAACGCAAAGTCAGGACTTCATTATAAAACTCCACTTTTATTGAATTCCATTAAAATCCAAAAGCAAAGTACAGTTCTTCCATGGCAATACTGCTAAGGGTTTCAGAAACTTAATTCCTTGGATTTTAATAAAATTCAATAAAAATGGAGTTTTATAAAGAAGTTGTGGCTGTGCTGGAGTTTCTTGATGACTTAACATTGGTCTCCTGTCCCAGGTGGTTAAGAATATGGAGGTAGTAACTGACAGAGGGTAGCCCTGTTTTAATTTTTGCGATGGGCCCCTTCTTCTCCATGTCCACCAGAGTACCCAGGCTGTGACACAATAGTAGGCCTAAGAGGTCCAGGAACGTCAACACCATTTGAAACTATGACAATTTCCTCAAAAATACCAATCCAAACAACATGATGAAAGACTCATTGACAATCCTGTATCTTTTTCTTTGCAATGTGATTTTGATGGCTCCAATTCCAACTGGTTGATTCCAATGGTCAGTACCTGATTGCGCAATCATTAAGTCCACTCCTGGACAATGATTTTGAGTCTTAAAATTAGGCATATAAATTAATACAGTATATAAAGCTTTAAAAAAAAGAATAAAGTCACTGGGTTGCTTGCGAGTTGGCTGAACAGTTTTTGGCGTTTAAACTGCATAATTGTAGAGTTGCCCAATCTACAGAATGACACATGCAGCCAGGTTCTTCAGTTCCGAGATTCTCACTTTAGAAAATAATAACCATTGTTGCAACCATATCAAGTTTGAACAAAAGAAAATACACAGACTTAGAGGATATCAAGGGAGCTTGACAATAATTACAGCTGTTGATCCTTAATATCATTGTGTAAAGCACTCAAAGCCCTTTCAAACACCACTATAGAAAAGAGCTGTATTTACTATGAAGGATTACAGAGACACACAACAAGCCTGGGGCATTTTAGTTCAAAGGCAACTGAAAAATGACTTCTTGTATATTTTATACATTATGAAGAAACAAAAGGAATGGGTTTTGGCCACCTTCTTACTCCACTCTTCTTTTAATGGCCAGATTTGGAACAAACTTAAAGGGATATTCCCACCTTCAACTGATTATGATATATCCACATACTCGGACTCTTTCTGTAACCCTTATAGGCTTCCATGAGCAGGCTTATGTGAATCGGTAAATATGGGTCATGAGACCCCTGTTTTCGAAGTGGAAGTCCCAGAGGTGTTACCCGTACCTAGTAGACATTTCTCACATATCCTATGAATATGCCATAAACATTCAGGATGGGAATACCCCTTTAAAGCTTAAATGTAAAATGACTGGTATAAATATTAAAACTATAAAAATGCAAATCTCCAAAGCAGGCTCAGTCCATACACTGAGCTAGTAAGGAATGCTGGGAGATTTTAGTTCTTAAAGCTGCAGAATTGTGTGGACAATACTGCAGATTGTAGCATGAATCGGCAGACTATGAACAATGAAATGTATTTTTCTGCCTAGTTATTAGTATTATCTATAGTATCAGTGTTTCTGGTGGTGCGATGCGCCACGTATAAAATAATATAGTGAATGACATCATCCCATGTAACTCACTGAAGGACCTGTGATGACAGCTGAAATTGGTCAAAATATTGAAGGACTTGTGATGATGTCACTGTCATGTGATGAAGGGCGGAGCTGAGAGCTCTGGTGATTCAGCTGCTCGCTGAGCTGAAACCGCGGCTGGGATGAAGGACCTGTGATGACGTCACCGTCATGTGATCAGGGGCAGAGCATGTAACTCACTCAGTCACTCACGGACAAGTGATCATTAGTACTTTGATAAAGGGGTTGTTTCAACGAAAAAAACTCAGCATTCATTCTGGAATTCTGCACCAAAATCCACTGCAGATTTTGATGCTGAATTGCGGGCAGAATTCTGCCATTTTGTGATTCCAAATCAAAATCTGCACATTAGTAGTACAGATTTTGGTGCTGAATATTCCGCAAGAGGGCATATTATGCAACGCTGTTCCCACGTCGATGATTTACTGCGGATTTTATACCAAATTTTGGTGCAGATCTGCAGCAAAGTTCATGCTTCAATTTGAATTCAACTGAATGGATGAAATCTGTTGTAGATCTGGACCAAATTCTGCAGCAAAGTAGCAAAATGTAAACATGCCCTAAAGAGGTATGGATGTTATGGAGGATGGCAAACTATCATTTTAATATTGATAAAAAATGCTGACAACATGACTGCTCATTGTCAATTCAAAAGTGACAACTAATATGGTTGCACTTCCAGTTGTCATATTTTTTAAAAACGACCTCCACATCACAGCACAAAAATGTCTATGTATCTGGGAAAAAAAGCCCTTCAGACCTATACATCATATAATCATTTTTAAAAATCCCATAATACTTCACTGTAAGCCCAGCCAATGGGCAAGGTCATCCATACCATAGAGGCAGACCATAATGCTACATTAAGGTCCTTGCAAAGATGGGGCTCAGTCCTGGTTGGTCCCATCCACTTTGCTACTGGGTGATATGAACATGTGTAGGACTACCCTCTTCAGAGGCAAAGCATTGTAGATGGCTTATGGGAAATGGAAAGATTGTGAAGAAGAGGAAAAAGCACCCAACCCATCCATTCTGAGCATGAAAAATGAGGGCTCCATTTTTTTATATGCACCACCGCAAATAGGCAAATTAGATCCAGTTTCAATTTTACGTAAAACACAAAAACAAACATGGTCGCTAATGATTCGCTTGACTTGAATCAATGAAGCCTCCTTTTCCCCAGTTCTGAGAGTTAACTAATACAGGGTAAAAACTTCATCCATAAAATGTGTACTAGTAAAACCAGTATGGTTCCCACAACTGCATCCCATAATAGAATTCTTGATTCATGACGGCCAACTCAATTTAATCTCAACACAGGAGGCATAAAAGAAAATCAAGAGTACATCCCTTACTCACACATAATTACCTACAACCGAACACATACTGGTATCTGGGGAGTGTGAAGTAACATACAGGGATTCATTGAATTCCTTGTGGTTTATAAGGTCACTTGGCAGACATCCATTTCATGTTGTATCATTGATATGTCTTTGGTAACAAAATTGTTTTTGAAAAGTGTTTTTTTTTTTTCAAATTAGAGCAGCAGCGCAGAAGCATTATACTTATAATCCTGGGGGAACCAGCCGTAATGTACAGTAGTCAAGGAGCTCTGACATTGACCTATACCTCTAGCTCTGCAATCATCTCAAGAATTTACAGAACAGCAATCCCTGGGGCAGAAATGGAAAAGCTGGGTTACTTGTCAGAAGGAACACATAGACCTCTGCTTCTATTGCCTAAAGCTGAGGTTTCACTACAATTAGAGTTGTGATACATTTAGTTGACTTGAAAATATTCATTTCAATCAGTAAAACCACATGGAAGAGGCAATACAATCATCTTATAAGAGGAAGAGCATATTGAATGAGCATCAAGCTGTATTCGAATGGTGTGGTTGAGGTGTGGTAAAAGCCAGTGTGGGAAAACCATGTCCGTTTTTGCTGTGGTTTTCAATGTGGTTGCAGTTTTTACTATGAATGCATCAGAAAACGTGGTGAATTGTGACAAAACTGTATGTGCTTCTTCCCAGTGCTGCTTTTGATGCATTTTTGCTGCAATTGAACCACATGGGTTTAAAGCAGTCTGAGGCACATGAAGAGCTAAATTCCCCTACATGCTGTCAGGACTCGAACCGAGAATCTCCAAGTGGTAGTCCTTCTTATTGAGCCATCAGCCCTTTGACAGTTCCCCTGCATACCTGTTACCTTGTTCCCAGATCCTGCTAACCCAGCCCATGTCATAGCTCCGCCCAGGTCTTGATTAGACTTCCTATAAAAGCCTGGCCCTGCCACTGCACCAACGTGTGATTAATCTGCTTCACAGCACTGTTTAATCCAGCTCCATGTTGCCCTCTTCTCCGCTATTTCTGCAAGATCTCCCGATACTGACTTCTGGCTTCCTCCCTGACTACCTGCCTCATTCCTTTGTACTGCAAAGCAAGACCTCCCATTACCCCTGGCTTCACATCTGACTATACTTTCCGTCTCAACTATTTGTAGTGCAAGACTTCCCAATAATGACTCCTGGCTATCCTGATTACTGACTTGCATGGCTATTACACCGCAGCTCCTATTGAGCGCTGATAAGATGTTACACATGCACAATAGGCACCTGCCCATAGACAGCCCTCAGGTAGGGGGAAAACATCTGAAAACACCTGTGTGCGATATATAAAATTATGTGTATTCATATGTCAATTTGCCACAAACAAGTGCTAAAATATACCTTCCGTAGAGAAAGCCTTCCAGCATGAACACCATTTTTATCAAACATCCCACCACTTTTTCTGATACGTACAACATTTTCATAGGTCAGTAGCCCCAACATGTTCTTCAATAAGCATACGCCATCATGAGCCATAAACACACGCTGTACTGTAACTACTTTCTGGCAGATTCTTGGTGGTACCTCGGCAGTAGTGGATTTGCTAGATTGTGACAGTAGCCTGTTTTGGTCACTAAGTTATATAGCTATATGTTTTACAAGTGATTATAGAGAATACAATGAATGACAGGAACAATGCAGGAGATTTGAAATTAGCCTGAGGTCCCATTAAAGGGATCACAGAGGGCAGAAAAAATCCTAATTACCTCAAGAATTTCTTCACAGAATAGGATTCAAAAATACAAAATGACAGGGGAGCTCAAATATGGACTCGTCCCCCTGATGTCTATTTCCAAACAAGGATTCTTAACACCAAAAATGATGTTACATTTAGGTGAGGCCTAGATATGGTGGATACCCAGGGGCGTATCTATAGTGGGTGCAGGGGATGCGGTCGCACCCAGGCCCAGGAGCTTTAGGTGGCCCCTAAGGCCTCTCTTCTCCATATAGGGAGCCCAATACTATTAATAAAACATTATAGTTAGGGGCCCTGCTACACATTTTGCATTGGAGCGCCAGGAGCTTTAAGTTACGCTTCTGTGGATACCTATGGTGGGTAATCCAGCTGCTAGTCAGACTGAGTAATGACATAGCATAACCCACCTCACAAAGTAGCACCATGTATCTACGGACCCTCTCTTGTCCTCCGCGAAAACCCAAAGTAAGTGCCAGCCAAATGGATGCTACCTAGCCATGATGCTCACACATGGGTTAAATAATTGACACTGTGTAATCTGCAATGTGTTGCTGTTCATCTGAAGTTGTATTTGCGTAATTGTAAGACCTTCTAAGGACCAGCTTTCTTTTTTTATTATGTCCTAATACGTAAAACCATAGAATTCAAAGACAGTGTACTTAATGAAGACCAGGCTAGAGCTTTATCATCCTGTATTAAACTGAATTTGAAGAGCTAAACAAGGGTTTTGAATTTCTCAAAGTCTCCTAGGCAACATAATAGCTCTATTAACATTGTCAAATTATGTATGTGTAATAACCTAACTTCTCTGTCTAGTTTTCCTGTTTGCTTGTAGTATCGATATGTAATGCTCTAACCATCTGGTCACATCTAATGATATCATTTGGCCACTTTGTAGCAGTTTGCATTTCCAAGCTGAACTGACAATTACAATGAAATAGATCTCTGGTCCATTTTGTCTTTGATATTATAATCATCAATACTAAAGTATTCAGTTTGTGTGAACCTACATTAACATATTCATTTTTGGCATTACTGTCAATTTTCGTTGGTCATGTTAGAAGGAATTTTGGTCCTAGGCATGTTTTCTCTTAACAGCGCACCATGAGGTTAAACATGGTACTGCAAGTAAAAATTATCAATAGAGTAAAAAAAAAAACCAGCACAATTTTACAGAATCCTAAGGTGTTAAAGACAATCTGACCAGTGTTATAGTATATCTGAGCAATTCAACATAGAAGCTCTTGGCGTTGTCTTCATCTATAAATTAACATAATTAATATAAAGCTGAAACAACACCTACTAGTGTACAAAACTACAGTTTGTTAGGAGCAAATTAATATAAAGAAACATAAATGCAAAACTAGCACAACTCAAGCACTACTTGCAATCAAGGTGTATGCTTTGGTCAGACAGTGATGGGTCGTCTACCACAAAAGTATTGATTTTATTAAATTAGAAGTCCAGCCATGTAATAAAAATATATTACAGTCATATATAGTATTTTACTAAAGTATTCAACCCTTAAAAGAAAGTGAATTGATTTGTCTGGATTCTGAATTACATTTACGGAGAATGTCCTAGTCGGAATACTTTTTTCACACAAGTATGTTATTAAAATAGATTTTAAGCTCGTTATTTGTCAGTAGATTTTGTTATAGAGCAGCTAATGGTTTACATTTGTTGCCATAAGTCAATAGAAAAAGTATAGATAAGAAACTTTGGAATATATCTTTCCCTTTAGCTGAGCTACATCTCTTCTTCTCTATGTGCCGGTTATGGAAGACATCATAACAGCTAGTCTCCACTAGTGTTGCTCATCTTGTCCATCCAGGCCATAAAATCACCCCCATTTTAGCCAAATAGAATCGGGTAAGTCCAAACCGATATTTGGTGAAAATTATGGGAAAATCAAATACCTATATAACATGTAGTCTGTTGTTAATAGGGACAAATATTCTACAGAGAATATATTTCTGCTGGGTGTTAAAGCCTGTATGCCAGCAGAGAACTTAAACAGGGTTCTATTTGAGGGAGCAGAGTAAGAAGTTGCGTCACACTTATTTGCCTATACGAAACATGGTTTATATATTGGGAGAGGGTATATTTCTGCTGTTGTCAAAGTATATATCAGCAAAGCAGACCAAAAAACTGCACCTTATGGAGAATATTGCCTTTTTTTTGTTGTTGTTTTTCAAAGTTGCCAGTCCGGTCACTATGAATTATTTGCAGACCTTATGCAGCTAGCAATTCAGTTTGGGGAATTCAAATAGACTGTGCCAAACAGGGACAGTGCATAAATATACAAGCTGTCCTGTGTGGCTTTCTGTTCTCATATATTGTGCCTCCATGGGATTGTTGCTTATTTAGTTGGTTGTGTTTTTTGTTAATATAAAACCAAAAAAACAAACAAACAGGGAAACAGCAAATACACACAGTGTGTGACAGCGACCTTAGATGTTGTTCAAAGTTGCCAGTCTAGCCACTATGGCTTATTTGCAGATCTTATGCAGCTAGCAGTAGGATTTGGAGAATTCAATTACATTGCATTAAATAGGGACAGTGCACAAATATACGAGCTTTACTAGGTGGCCTTCTGTACCCCTGTAACATGCCTCCCAGGGACTGTGGCATATTTACTTGGCAGTCTGTTTTTGTTCATTTAAAACAAAATGGAAACCAAGCAGGAAAACAGCAAGTACACACAGTGCGTGTCAGCATCCTCAGACAGCATTTAAAGTTGCCAGTCCAGCCACTATGAATACATTTTTTGCAGGCCTTATGCAGCTAGTAGTGGTTTGCTGCAAATTAGAAAGTTAGCTGAAAGGTTACATAATTCTACATTTTTTTATGTATGATTTTTGGGGATGAGGACAGTGTTCCCCAGATGTGTGGCTGTATTTCCATGCACTTTGGGAGGGCTTTGGCTGCATGGAGGGAAAATTAGTGAACTTGATTTTTACTCCCATGGATTTTAATCGGAGTCAAAATTGACTGTCTTTAATCACGATCATTTTCGTGAAATCAGCCCAATATTGACATAAACCAGTTATTCCACTAATTGCTCATCACTATTCTCCACCCACCAGCTCTGGGAAAACTGAGAATTAGAGATGCAGCCTGCACAAGGCAAAGCTGGTGGTAAATGCAGGATACAAGACATAATGGTCAGAAATAGTGTTATTCCTTATGTATACATTATGACTTATTCTGCAAAGTCACCTGAAAAGATTATTACACTTTATTTAAGTGAACACATAGCAGAAATGCTGCAGTTATACACAAAAACATTCACAGCGAAACACAGTAGCAGGCAAGCAGAGGAGATTTTATCAAATTTAATCCAAACACAGCTGATATTTTCTGTGTGGAAATTGACCTGCAGTGCGGAATTTTAAATTCATGGCGTATCACGTTATGTTGCAGATTTGTTTCAAATTTTGACCATGGAAAACCAAAATCTGCAATAAATCCTCAATAAAATGTCTTGTTGCAGATTTTGCTGTGGAATACCAGTGAATTTGCAACAAAATCCACAACTACCGATTTGGTAGCCATTGGGACAAATTTACTAAGAGTGGCATTTCCACCGCTGGTCTTACTATAATTTTCCACAGAGCACAGTGCGCTAAATACATGAGAAGGTGCAAGACTCTTCATGTATTAGGCACTTCTGAACATCTCCAAGTGCCTTTTCAGAAATGAAGGCCTGGTCTGACCTGCCGTACATTCCTGGTAGAATTTACGCCAGTTTCTGGAGTTAACCCTCTCCAATCCACTGTCTGACATCTAAACACATTATGATTTAGGGCTGTACAGCTCCGATGTTGGAAGACATCCGTTTCTCTTACTGTATATTGCCAGCCTCTCTGCTGTCGGAGCCTATCCAACATGTCACCTCATGCAGTACTGGCTTTAGCCAGCAGATAGCGCCATTTTATAACGGCAGAAAAAGAGTAAGCCCTCTAGGAAAACCAGGATACAAATTGGATTGAAAAGGGTTAATAATACATAAATCTGTTGGCCCGGGTGGCGGCGTCCCTCCTTAACAGGCCTCATCCACTTTCCCCACGAATGGCGAGGCCTGTGAGAAATGCCAAAAAGTCGTAAATTTTTGTGCAAGTTCGATCCCCGCATGATTCAGGTAGCCGGCTCAAGGTTGACTCAGCCTTTCATCCTTCCGAGGACAGTAAAATGAGAACCCAGCTTGGTTGGGGGGGGGGGGTAATAAGAAATAATTACCTGAAAGCGCTGCGGAATAAGTTGGCGCTATACAAATACCAAGATTTATTTATTTTATTTTATTTACCATTGTTTTTTTTTTCTTTTTTGCATAATATGGATGATTTGATGTAGATTTGGCTTGTGGATTTCTTTGCAGATTGTTCGTGGATCTGATCTGTGTGCATTTACCATAAAACACAATGAAGAACAGAAAAATAATACTTGTCAAAGTGTTCAATCATAGTATTTGGTGGAGCCATCTTTATTATCAGATTTAAATGGATCGTCTCATGAAGACAACCACTTCTCTAAAGACTGCCACCCTGATAACTGTGGGTCTGGCTCTTCGATTCCCAGGTTATCAGCTATTATAGTAAGGAGAAGTTTTGTTTCAGACATACAGCATACCTCCAATGTCAGAGAAATGTAGTGTAACATGAAAGATTCTATCAGCTTTTCCATTTTTTAGAGTCCAGGTGGGTTAAGTTGGTGCAATTAAGCTTGTATAATTTAATTTTAAAATACTGTCAAAGATTATGGATTGACTTGATATCCAGACATTGTGTCATTTGTAATCCAAATCCACGAGGGGTTGAATACATTCGCAACCCACTGTGTATTGTATCTCCCTTTGTAATATATGACCTATCTTTAAACTGAAATTTTCTGTAATCACTTTCTGAATTTCCAAAAATAAGCAATGTCAATGGAGGTTATACAGCGATGTGTTGCCGGTGGATTTACATATACCAAGATTAGCAGAAAGGACAGAGACTAAATATGTAAGGTGCCAGACTCACCCCTGCTGATGCAAGGTCAGTACGTAGGCTGAGCAGAATAGAAAAGCAGAAAGACGTATTCACTCATGCATAAAAATCTCCAGAATTTATATAGACAGCGGCTGACTTTATATCATTGTTATTACGAATGACGGTTCAATGGTGTATTTTTAGGATTTCCAAAATTAAAAGTAGCCATTTAGCACATGACTTATTAGTACTCATCAAATATACACACCCAGAATAGAATGGTGTAAAGCGAGGCTCTAATCCTAAAAGTATTAGGGCTAATGCCTGATGGAATCTGTATTGTGAAAATTCGAAGACTGCGCTTCTTCTAGCCTGGATGTTGTTTTATCTCTATCCACCTTGCTCTGCTCTCTTCCCTAATAATCCAGTCTCTACACATCAAAGGGTTTAAAATGTGCTGAAATCGGCTGAACAAGAAGATAGAAGAATCCAGTCTCAGCAAGGAACCCAAAGGGGCTTTAATATCCCCACAAAGGAGGGGGTATGGAAATTCCGCAAAGCAGTTAAAAGGGAAAACAGACTTTCAGCAACTCAAACTCCTCCTTCTGCCAACTCTGCTGGGAACCCATTCATCGACTCCCAAACCCACACAGGATGGTTTGTTGGTCAAGGGCATCAGGCATGAAAGCAGGGGTTACGGTACAGATACAATCTCTTCCTGCGAGTTCTATACTATGTCACTAAATTCAAGCAGCTATGGATTAAAAGTTAGACAGCTCTTATGTCAGAAGGGAACTGTTAAATGTGACGGCGATTTTGTATTAAAGGGGATGCAACATGAACAAATTATGCATTTTGGAAGTTGGGTTTTTATTATCAACATTTTTGTATTTGTGTTTTGAATTTTATGTGGGTTTTCATATAAAGAAAAATCTTCACGTTCCAGTTTTTACACTGGCCTTAAAAGCAACGACTACAGGCTGAGGTTTCCTGCAGCTCACCTGTTAGCTTTGCTGTGTAACCTGGGTCAGAGTCAGCAGAGAGAAGGGGATTTATTGCTTGCAGGGCTGTGGAGTCAGTATAAACGTACCAACTCAAACTCTGGCTTCAATAATTGTCTAGTCTATTACATCATCAACATTAATCATATTATGCTCCATACAGATATAGAATGGTGAGAGGATGCATCTATATGAACTCCTCACTTAGTAAGTAACGGCCAGTTTCTGTGATTGTTTTTAATTTTTTATTTCCCCTTCTGTGATGCATACAGATATAGAACAGTTAAACTTGACACTTATTGTGTTACATAAACTGCGGCACAGAGCGATTTTTTGCTTTTTCAATTGCTTTTCAATGGCTCTTGTTGTGTTAGTGTAAGATATTGTGTTGCAGCACATTATCAGCATTTGATTAAACTTGGCTACATCTCTATGTCAGTTACATAACAAATACATAGCTGTTGAGTTATCATTGTAAGCTCTGTATCCCCTATTTCTACACAAGCAATTAAGAGTTGGGTACTTATGGCAGCAAAAATGTTATATATGGTAAAGTTCTGCAAAAATGTAAATGCGTCACAGCAGAAGTGGTTGTGGGCAGACTCCATGTTGAATAGACAGATGTTTATAGCAATAAATAAAATCTGCCCTCCCTCTGATACTACAAGACTGGGATGTTTTGCCTTCCTTTGGATCAACATTGAGGGTAACAGGGTGAACTGGATGGACATATGTCTTTTTCGGCCTTACATTCTATGTTACGGGCCTTATCTTTGTCCACACTCCCATCCTTCTGAGCCATCCTTGCCGAATAACTTTGTTTGCAGCATTTTAGAACTGGGAGAGCCATTCATAGGTTTACACAAGGCCAACCTAGGCCGGTACTCCTTTTCCATAGACTCCATAGCAGGTACAAGGGTTGCCTCTATGATACCTAGATCCTTGGGATCACAGCAGCCAATCTAGGAGTGATGAGCCTAGAAACACATATATTATCTTAGTTTCTACTATTACATAATAAAACCCAGAGATAATGGTTAAACATTGGCCCGGTATTTTCTCTATGCAGTTGAGTAAAAGTAAACAGATGAATAATTGCTAGCGTTAATCAACTAAGAATGATTGCATACTTTTATCCACAACATTGGCTAATTAAAGCAAATGTGAGATGAAGATGAAATCAGAAGCTGCAATCATGTTGAGAGAAACAGGATTACAAAGCCTTCGCCCCGTCTGTGACAAAGGATTTAGCTTTTCCTTATTGGATCACTCGATGTCTTTGTTAAGAATTAGACTGTAAAAGTGGAGCAGAGTTGGCCTTTTATATGTACATAGTGTGAGATGTAGAGTTCAATGTGTCCTGCTCTGCTCGCTCATTAGTGTGATAAATGTGTTCACATTGAGGAGTTAATTCTTCCTAATTGCAATATACACATCCAACCACAAGCTCTCTCTCTGCTTTGTCCCTTAGCTATGTACAGAGAGGAGCTACTGCAAGATAATAACACCAGGCTGCCTCTTCCTTTGTCTTATTCGGCAACAATTTTAGATAGAATCAGTTCCCATAATTCTTTATCTTCGGATCGACCGCTGCCTGATTGAGAATTCAATTCTACTGCTTCAATGAGTCTTTAAGGAAAAAAAATCCCGTAAGGCTAAATTCACATGTAGTGGAATTTCTACAGCAGCAGATCTTGGTGCAGCTCCATGACAAAGTCTACATGTGTTATATGCGGATTTAGTTGTGGATTTCACCCCCTCATTGGAAGAGAAGACTCAGCAGATTTTCACCGCAACCAGTGGATGAGATTTTTTGAAATCTCATCTATACTCCCCGTACTGTAAACTACAAATTCCAATGAGCGAAGTCCGCATTGGTTCACACGGGGCAGAATCGCTGCGGAATCTCCGCACAGAAATTCCGCCTGCAATCTTAAGCCTGAGACTAAGCAGCAAAGTGGACGCGATTTGCAAAAATCTCGTCCACACGCTGAGGACACTCCGCTGCGTCCAAACCGCGCTGGAACTGACGTGCCGTGCGGAATTTAAAGCCGCGACATGTCTATTGTATGTCTGTTTTCGCTGCGGTCTCTCTTCTTTTTATGGGGAGAGATTCCCACAGCGGAATACAGACGGACAAGCTGCTTCAAACCCACGCCGAACAGAGCTGGTTTTGAAGCTGCCTTTCCGCTGTGGAAATCTTGCAAAATTTCCGTGCGGTCCCGCTGCGGGGGTTCTGTGGGATTTCCTTACCATTGGAACATGGCCTAAAGGACCTTGTACACGGGACAGAATTACGCCACAGGACGCACTGAAATCTGCTGCTGTGGAATTCCACACAAAAATCCACTAACTGCGGATTTTGCAAGCAGATTATAACTCCTTAAAGGGGTTCTGACATGAAAAAAAAATTTTTTACTTACCTTGCCTGGCCAGGACCGATGTCCCCTTTGTCGGGCATCCTCTTCTGTGGCTTCTAGAAGCAGAGCAGGAGCTGTCAAAATGACCGCTTCCTGCTCTGCTCCGGCCGTCAGCCACTTCCGAGGTGAATGGACTGGCTGCCCACAACAAGCACGTCACAAGCAGTGCTTACTGTGGGCGGCCCGTCCGTCCTGGCTGAACTCCTGAGTGCTGTGCATGCGCAGTGGAGAGGCGGCCCGTTCTGACTCCTGTTAGAGGGCACCTCTCGCCTGCGCGCAATCCCGCTTGTCGGAGGAAGAAGACTGCCTGCTGGGAGATGACCCCCGCAGCACAACAACAACAGAACACAAGGTAAATATTAGTTTTTATGCTTTAACAGGCCAAAAATCGTGGGTTCTTGTGTCCATTAGGCAGACCAGGAAGCAATGGCTGTTAAAGCATAAAAACATTTTTCGTGTCAGAATCCCTTTAACGCAAGTTTACATTCTGGCAGGGTGGTAGTTAACAAAACAGGATGTAAACTTTTGTTCTGTGAATGGCGCGAGCTGTGACTGATAGCTGGCCTCTCACTGCAACAGCAAGGATCGATAAGAACATTGATCCCCGCTCTTAACCCCTTAATGCTGCGATTAATGGTTCACAGAGGTAGCGCACTCACTTTGTGACATCATCAGGTTGCCATGACCTGGGATTGCCATTGTGAGCGATAATGCATTGCAGTAGGGAAGTACTGCAATGCATCATAGCGATCAGAGCACTTATGGTTCAAAAAAACAAAACAAAAACTGCTTTTTGCACACTTTTACCTGTTTGTATTAAAAAATACTAAAAAATGTAAAAACATATTTCGTTTCAAATCTTCAATGGCCTGTACAAAATATTAAACATGCTTTTTTTCTGCACAGCAAAGAAAGGGGGGGGGGGAAACAAAGTCAAAATGCTTATTTTGTTTATTTTGCCTCCCCAAAAAATGCAATGAAAGTGATCAAAAAAGTCATATATAGCCCAAAATAGTACCAATAAAAATTACAGCTCATCATGCAGAAAACAAGCCCTCACACAGCTCGCTCCATATTAAAATAAGGTTATCCAACTTTGAATGCAAAAATGTAAAAAAAAAATGCTCCCAAACAAAGGGGTTTTATTGTGTAAAAGTGAAAAAAACTAAAAAAAAAATAATTTTCCTATCAGCGTAATTATACCAGCCTGCAGAAAACAATTATCATGTCACTTATGTTGCCTGATTAACACTGTGAAAACAAAAACACAATAGCAGAATTGATTTTTTTCTCTCCCTGCCCTCCAAAAAAAAATTTCACAAATTTGCACAATACATAATATACACCCAAAAATGGTTGCAATAAAAACTACAGTTTGCCATGCAAAAACCAAGCCCTCATGTCAACAGAAAATTTTTTAACAAATTATACATTTGGAAACAAATCTTGCTTAGTTATGGCCAAAGTAGGCCATGTCCTTAAAGGGCTAAGCCATTTTCAATTCCACATCAAAATCCATGCGGCCTATTCCGACCCGTGTGAAGAGTCCCTTAGGGTGGCCTCACACACAGCTTCTTTTGGAAAACGCACTTGCAGTTTTTGATGCATTTTTTTTTTAGCCAAAGCCAGAAGGGGATTAAAAGAGCATGAGAACTAAAGGAAGGACCTCTAATTCTCCTTCCTGCTGGAGTAGACACAGGTTGAAAATTCTGTATGGAGGACCAGGAGTATAGTGGACAAATAGTTTTATTGTAGAAAGACAGAAAGCAACATGTTTCTGTGCCGGACAGAGTACGGAGGAACAGGGTAAACTTGTTCTTGTAAGCTGTGGGGTTCCCAGCAGTGGGTCCGAAAGCTATCAGACACATTACCTAACCTGTAGATAGATGAAATGTCACTTCAGTGAAAACTCCTTTAAGCTGGGAGCAGCACAAGCAGAACAAGATAAGCAGGAGTGGCACCTGCTAAGGACACTGCTGCTAGTGAGGGTTATGAGGATTAAGACAACCCCTAGTATAGTTGTCTTTTGACACTGAGGATAGGTTCTACTACCAATCTAGAATGCCTCAAGAACCCAGATCCCCACAATCAGCTACTTTCTAAAAGACAACCCAACTCAGTGTAAGTACTGGAAGCGTCTTGCAATGAGCCCACCAAACAGCATGAAGCTTGACATCTAAAAAAGAGTAGTGTAAGAGCCATGAGGACAAATAATGCTCCACTGGACTGCATAAATTAAAGGGGGGTGGGGGGAGGATACAAATATCAACTGCCACTACGAAAGCTGGAAATTGCAAGGAAATCCAATATACATCATATTCTAAGACTACAATAGGGGCTGTGTCATAGATCTCCTATTCTATGACACTTTTTAAGTTGCACCCCAACCTTCTTCACCAATGAATCTGTACGTACAGGGCCAAGACACATTGTTACACAGCTCTCCCTTCTCTTATAGCTGTAATCTCTACTCACAGGCAAAACTGGCTGATTGTTCTTCATTCTCCCTGTACAGGAGGGGCATTTTGGCAAGAAATTATGAAAAGGGCCCTCCACATTTCATACAATCACACCCAATTTTATGAGGATCAGATAGCCAGATGTCACACCCCATTCCCTTCTCATCCTTTGCTGGAGAAATGGGCAGTAGACATCCAGCCATTTCATACAGGCTTGTTTGCTAACAGTGCTGGGATTGTGAAAATATCTGCACAATGCAAAGTAGAGAAGGGTCAGTGCTAGACCCCACTTCTTGTAGCAAATGAATGTACTAAATCTATGGTATGGACAACCGTACCCAGAAGTTTACCACTGATCAAACACTTCAGAAATGTTACAGCTTCGCCTCCTGCCAAATGTCTGTTATTACTGAAAATCTACCACTCTGAACTTTTGACAAGGAGATCAGAGAAATCACTTAACAGGGTTTTTTAATTATTACTATTATCTATAATTCATAAGGTAACTGCTTGCTGATTTTTAATAGCAGGCTACACCACCAGTAATAGTAATAATTGCATCCAAAAACCTCTAATAATTTGGTATCAATCTTTTGCATCAATGTTGTGCAATTTTAGCCCAATCTTCTTTGCAGAACTGTTTCAAGAGAGATTCAGGCAGCAGTTGTCTACTTGGTTGGTCAGGCTTCTTGGGTTCCTGGACAACAAGTCTCCAATCCATCAAATGGTCTACACAAATTGAGGGGACTTCACATATACCAGACATGGGGTGGATTTTCTGCAGCATAAAATCCGCTCCAAAGTATGCATCAAATCCACATCTAGATCCACAGTAATGGTGCCGATTTTGATGCAGTATTTTTATGCAGATTCACAGAAAATGTTACCATTTCAATTGAAAGGGTAAAATCTGCAGTGGATCTACATCAAAATCCTCATCAATGGTGCAGGTTTTAATGCAGTTTTTGATACAGATTTTCCACTGCGACAAAAACTGCATTCAAATAAGTGGGTCAGAATTAAACATAGTGTATAAGGCCGAAAAAAGACATATGTCCATCCAGCTCAGCCTATTGCCCCCCTAAAGCAGTTCTGCAAACTGTGTGACATGGAAAGTCTGCACCTTTTTTGCTATGTATGAATTAACCCTAAGTGGTTTTCCCAAATGAGACATTTATCACATATTCACAGCATAGGGGGTAAATAATTGCTGAGGGTCAGACTGCTTTAGACCCCAGCAAAAACGGTATACAGTGAATGCCCTATATAAATGAAGTGGTGGTGTGCATGCAGACTGCTGTTCCATTCACTTTTATGGGATGGAGTAAGATTATTGCTCTTGGCTATCTTCCTTCCTCTCACTGCCACTCCATTCACATAGGGCATTCATGGAGCACAATTCTCAGATCGCTGGGGGTCCCAATGGTTGGGCTTCAAATGATGAGACATTTATTCTCTATCCTATGTATTTTAGTGGAAAAATCCCTTTAAGAAGGAAGAGTTAGTACTCCAAACTGCAGTTGAACTTAATATATATTTTATTCCATATCACACAGTTTGCAGAACTGCTTAAGGGGTTAATAGGCTGAGTTGGATGGACATATGTCTTTTTCTCGACCTTGTATACTATTTTACTATGTTTAATTAAGACCCACTTATTTTTATGCATGAACTGATCATTTCAGGTTAAGCCAGTGTATTTCTATTGGATTCAAGTGAAAGCTTTGACTAGGCCAAACCGAAACTTTGATACTACTCAGTCTTTAAATGTAGACTCACTTCTGTACTGTCCACCTTGTCTCTAAACACAGACT
Organism: Eleutherodactylus coqui; assembly: GCF_035609145.1. Lineage (NCBI taxonomy): Eukaryota > Metazoa > Chordata > Amphibia > Anura > Eleutherodactylidae > Eleutherodactylus > Eleutherodactylus coqui. Next base: position 94,851,260 of record NC_089842.1, read on the forward strand.
CCAGGGACCATATCTAAGAAGTATGAGGAAGAATTAGTGTCTAGTTACATGAGGCTCAACTATGCAAACCATTCCATGACTGAAATCCTGGATACATCCATAGAAAACAATTTATGCATTGTGTTTTACATCCCGTAACTATAATCCCATAGATAATAGTAAGAGCATGTCCCCATGTTTATGGGTATACTATTTGATATATGACATGAATGCATTGCAATATATACTGCCAGATACTTTAGAAGTCACATTAATTTTCACTTAGAGACACAAAAAAGAGCTGCTGTCTATCATACAGTCTATCATGCCAGTGTACCCATATGAAGAGCTAAAACAACAAATTGAGACATCTGTCCAACAATCATTCTTATCCATTAGTAACATTATGCCAAGCAGACTGCAGCTATAATAAGCAGCCACTATAGATGGATATACCTTCCTTTACGGTCTGCAGAGACGTTTTCTTAATCACCGGGCAAGCAATATGCTTGGATACAAGACAGGGTCTTATTAGGAGAATAATAGAAAATCCTAATACCATAAATGCTCAATTGAGGGCAACACATCTGTCTATAAGAGCAAGATATAATATCATCCCAAGTGGTTGTATAGGATAAATCATAAAGTTAAAGTACTACAATATGGTTTAGTACTGGACTGGTTCAGGTCTAAGGTGAAAGGTCTATTGACCAAAAGGTGAGAATGCAGCTTGGTACAAACTATTCACACATAGTAACATGGATGTAGGCAGTTATACATTATTAACGGAGATTAGTAACTTTGTAACATAGGTCAACGAAACGAATAGATTCCATAATTGGCATGCAAGAATAATGCGGGTCTACAATTCACATCTTGTTCTGTAACAGTTGTAGAAATACAATCTATGAGATAGAATAAATTGCACTACATGATCACCAGCATGGCCAAGGCACTTGACTAAAACAGAAATCTCATTAGCACATTTCTAAGAGATTGGAAAATATCTACTGTCCATCTCTAGATTAAGCTAAAACAATAGAGATTGCAACACACAGAGACTCCCAATACAAATGCACAAGCTATTGAGTTTACATGCAAGCTCATTATTCTCTCTGCCTGAGATTTCAGCACCACAGGCTGGACAGCTCCTCATAAAGCCATTAACTCAATCACCAAATGTCACCTTAAACAGCCCCTCTGCCTGTCTCCCATGGCCTTCCTCTTCTTCTTCATGCTGTCTACTTTTTGGAAAGATGGAAGCAAATCAGAAATAAGCTGCAAATTACCTTTGGCTGTATTGTAATAAGTCTGAGGCTGCCATGGGAAAACTCAATGTCTCTCCTCCTGGCACAGTTTTGAGAGTGCTCACTACACAGTGATACTGACCTCTATCTTATCCTAGATTTATCCCGGATATGACCCTCAGGAATAATAATGTGGGTCACAGTGCATCGCTTATACAAGTATGTAACACACACATACAGCTAAGAGCAAATCAATGTCTAGAGCACTCTAGTGCACTCCGATACAATGAATGAAGACCTGGATAGGTCCCAAAAGACTTAATTGCCTTAGTCCAAGGTAGTGGCAGCAGCGCCAACCCGTATACATGTTTAGTGTGGCATAGAGGAGAGCAGAATGGAGCAGTCCTTGCACAATACCCATTTCATTAAACATGGCATTATCAGAAGGGGAAAGTATGGGATACAAAAAGGCTTTGCGGTATAGAAATTAGGAAATGTGAGTCATGCCAGTGCTGGGGTAAAGAGTAAGGGTCCTACCTGCTGATTTGGGCTGCCAGAGTGCAGACAGGAGGTGACAACCCAATGCTGCTGCAGGGTAGTCACCCTGCTCTTTTACTTGACATGTTCTCTCGGAATACCTGGATGTCACTTCTCTGAAGGCAATCTTTTCCAAAGCCGGCTCCTCCAAGCACTCAGTCCCTGTGAATCACTGCAACCCCCACTCTGGCTGCTCCCAGCAGGATGTGGCAGTGAGATACACCGTATTCCTCCCACACACAAGGTCTGGCTGTCTCCTGGTTTTCTATTCCCAGCATCAGTCCAATCTTGTAGCATTGACTAGTCCTGCAGCATAAAGCCCATCCTAACAGAAATCCACTACTGCTTACTATGGCAAAACAATGAGCTGGCTAATGCACAAAAGTCCTTTTTTTTCCTGTCCAAATTCCTCTATGTGACTGTGATTTTTTTCAGCATCCTAAGAGCATTCTCCCCGCCTCCACTTCAGACATGCACCCCATGGTCCTATTTCCTCCCTGTTGCAGACTGGTAGCCTTCTCAGTGCCTGGTCTCTGGAGGTTGCTTTACAATGCTGCTTTGAGCTGTTTCCCTTGGATGCTCATTCTCGTCTCTCCATGCTTTGTTCTGTCTGCTGCCCTCATCCTGGAGTAAGCACAGCTCTCTCTAGTGTTCATCTGCCTTAGCAATGGAATTTTAAAACTTGCTGTTGAGGAATGTACTGGATCATATTGATAGTATTATAAGGGGTCATAACTAATAACTGGAGACACAGGCATTTCACAAACATGTATATTAAGACTTCAATTTTTTTATGATGACAGCATCGGATGAAGAAGCTATCCCTGGATAAACAGTGCAGGGGACATAGGATTTCCAAATGTATCTATTTGCTTGCTACTGTATGTATTCTGTATTTAACAGGGGTATATCCAGGGGTAGCTTTAAGGGTGTTCAACTTGTGCAACTCCTGTCATTATCGAAGAGTATATATTACTAACCTCTGCCCTGATGACTAAGGCACCTGGAGATGAACCCCAATTTTCGGTCTTGAAATATAGCAGCTGCAGCCCCCAGATCCACTTAGACGACTGCCTGTCAGTATTATCCGGACACTTTATAGCAATGGTCATGGAGGCAGATGTGGACCTGCTTTGCAATACACTTAGAGCTAAGTATGAAGAAAGCACCTGGGCAACCCTTATTTTCACTCTTGACCCCTGCAAGTGGGATTTGGTCTTTGCTGCAAGTCCCCAAGCCATTACTAGCACAGATAGTTCTGGTTTATATGGTGGCTGATGCCATGCAGGACCAAGGCGCGGTACCAGATGGTGTGAACAGGAGCTTATCTAGGGATAATATAATGGTCAGGAATGGAAAGACAGGCATGATGATATAGTTCAGGCATAAGGTCAGGGCAGGCAGCAAGCAAAAGCAAAGTCCAATAATCAGAGCAGAGGTCAGGGGCACAGAAGTCAAAATCGTCAGGAATCAAAACCAGAACATACATGAATGGGGGCTTTGTCCCAATGGCTGATGTAGACCAATTGTTTAGGCATCCATCCCAGAGTGTGAATACCTGATATAGGAGATGCAAAAACAACTTTGGATGGGGACAGATTTAGAAAGCGCGCACTGGCCTTTAAGAGAAGGAGTGGGAGCATGCATAAGCCTATGAGCAGAGACCTGGGAGTGAGCACAGTGCAGCAAGGTAGGAGCCCAGTTTCTGGGAGGAGAGAGTGGTGGATGACGAACCATGGCTCTTCAGGTGAGCTGCAGTTCATAGCGCGCCGTGAGAGCAATGTTGTTAATATTGTGAGTGTATTATTTGGGTCCTATATGATACATCATACGAGGGATCGTCATCTGACACTAAGGATTGCCTTGGCTGTAGCTAGAAGAGGGACTGATAGGGCATTTGTCCTGGGTGCTCAATGGTGTAGTAGGTACCAAAGCGAAGTCAGTAGCCAGACAGTCCTGCCGGAATGCTTACACCTGGGAAAGTGCACTCAGCTTTGCTTTTATAGAATCTGACAGTATATGACTGAAAACTTGCCTAGGGTGTAACCAGGGGAGGAACTGGTGGGGCATTTGTCCTGGGTGCTCAGTGGTATAGTAGGTGCCAGCCAGAAAGCCAGTAGACAAGCAATCCTGCAAGAACATTTGCAACTGATTCTTTGCTCATGGTGAAAAAGTGCCTACTATAGCTATACCTCAGGTGTTTTGAGTACTAATGACATATAACTAGGGGTTAGGAATGAGGGATCAGGGGGCAGACAAGACTACTGCAAGACTTTGTAATATATTAATAGAAAAGTGAAAGCGTGAAATTGAAAATGGTATAAAAAGGTGGAAAGCTCATGGTACAAGCCTATGAATATGAGAATATTCCACAGGGAAGGGTGCAGGTCAACTGCCTGATCTCCAATAAATATATTTGAAGTAACTACCTCTATACCAGTACATTTAGATGTATAGTATGTGTAAACCACTCCTAAATTATTGTGTTTCCCATGTAAACAGAGAAGTTCCCATATCTTCATAAATGAAACAGAGACTTGGTAGTTAGCCATGTACAGAAAAGCTAATCAGTCTGACTTTGAGTCAACAACCATGACACAGCTCAACAAAAAATTACATTCAAATATCTCTTAGATTAGACCAATAATCTCCAATCTGTGGTACTCTAGTTGTTGCAAAACTACATATCCAAGCATGCCCTGACCACATGTTGAGGAATATAGTCATTGTCAGTCATTCACTAAGTCTCAGAGTTCTCCTGTGGGGGAGATGTCCTGAATAGACAACCCCAGGTGGCACCACAAGATGGCACATAGAGCAATGGCCAAGTTTTAGTTCCCTGGTTGGATACAAAGACATTAATGTAGGCAACTTTAACATTATACATTTTAAACATGTTTAACCCTTTGCAATCCAATTTTGGATTCAGGGTTTCCTAGGGGGCTTTCTCTTTCTGCCATTATACAATGGCACCATCTGCTGGCTAGAGACAGTACTGCGGTATGAGATATGCTGGAGAGGCTCCCGACAACAGAGCGGCCAGTAATATACAGTAAGAATACCCTTCTTCCAGAGCTGTACAGCCTTCAATCAGAATGTCTGAAGACGTCAGACAGTGGATTAGAAAGGGTTGAATTTCATTTAACATCGTATCTACATTTTAACTGTGTTGTACATATATGATTAACGTTCTGTTACCATACAGTGCGGCATGGGGTCCCGCGGTCAGCGCGCGTCGCTCCGGCGTCGGCTCCAGCAGTCTGGAGCCCTGTGTCGAGGTCATCCCAGCAGCTTGGGTTGGCCAGTGGGCGGCGGCACTCTGTTTCCCCCATTAGGTAGGTTCCTGCTTGTCAGTCGCCAGGTCCCTAGCCAGGGCAGGGACCGCCGTCCAGTTGTCCGCCTGGGGTTAGCCAGGGCCGAGGCAAGTAGGCAGGGACAGTGGGGGTGCGGGAGATCAGGGCACCCCAACTGGCGCTCGGGGGGCAGAGTGCCGTAACACGTTCCTTCAGGCTCTTCGACATATCATACTTTTTTTTATGTTTTTACAAGTTCAGCAGATTTTCAGGAATTTTCATCCTTTTTCATAACCAATAAATTGGTGGAAAAATAACGGGATTGAATTTGTACTGTAATTATTAGCAGCCAGAAAAGGTTCCCCCATAAAACAGGTGAATTTATAGCCATCAGAAAGTATTAATATTGGAAAAAGCTTCTTCGTGCATACATAGCAGGAGGAGAATGTGAGAGAAAATGCAGAAGGGATCATGAAAGAGGAATTACTCCAGGCCCACCACTGCTGTTCTCACAACCTCAAAGGCTTCATTTATATTTTAGACTCAAAATAGATTGATTGACTAAAGTAAAACAATAATATAGTAGGTGAGTCATGCCTATAGGAATCCACAGAAATGTTCTTATCATATTAATAATCTCAGCCATATTATTTCAGTATGAAATCCCAAATTATAACATTCAGATTTCATTAGGGCAGGGGTGCCCAACCTGTAGCCATAGGCTGTCAGAGCATGTGGGAGTTCTAATTGTGCAATAACTGGAATGCCATAGGTTGGAAACCACTGCAGTATTTATTATAGTTCATGAGTGATGTCATCAAGTAAAAGTTTGTATACCCTAATCAATAAGTTATTTCTACACCAACATAGAAGGGGGTTCTTTACTGTAAGAGCAGTGAGACTATGAAACTCTCTGCCTGAGGACGTGGTGATGGCAAACTCGCTAAAAGAGTTGAAGAGGGGCCTGGATGCCTTTCTTGAGTGATACAATATTATATGTTATAATCATTAATAACTTCAAAAGGGTTGTTGATCCAGGGATTATTCTGATTGCCAGATTGGATTCAGGAAGGGATTTTTTCCCTTAAATGGGGAAAATTGGCTTCTATCTCATTGTTTTTTTCCCTTCCTCTGGATCAACATTTGGTGAGTAATAGGCTGAACTGGATGGAAAAATGTCTTTTATTGACCTTACATACTATGTTACTATGCATTAAGTAATGCCCCTTTTCATACTAGCATGATCACTTTGGTCATACCCTTTCTCATCTGGTCTCCCTATTGTACGCATTGCTACTGAATGCAGGAGGGTCGACTTCCACTGTATCATTTATGAGAACTTGGGAAATAGTCGAAAGCATTTACCTTCACTCATACATCCACCATCTCCTGCAGATGTAAGGAAAAAATTACGAACTGCTCCCTCGTGGTACCAAACACCAGCACATGTAATATATTCTCAGCGTCTAAGCTCTGCTGGAGGTATGGGAATGAAGTTGGCCCGCATCTACTGATATGGTGGGCTTACCATCTTATTGCCCCCTTTAGACAGAAACTGTACCATTTATATTCTCAGGTCATAGATGATCAGATCAAATGGACTCCTGCGATATCCCTCCTATCAACGTTGCCAGCAAATATATAGAAAAAAATTAGAAGCTTCTGAGATCATTTCTGCAGGCTGCCTGACTAGTGGTTCCCAGATATTGGAGAGCTCAGTCCCATGCTTGTCGGAATGGCTCTCAGAGCTCTCTTATATGCAAAGAATGGAGGAATTGTTGGTTAGAGACATGGGACAAGATTACAAATTCTACAGTACTTGGCATCCCTGGTTGAGGTTCAATCAATTTCGAGCTTTCCGAAATTGGTTTGTAAGAACTGTCCTTCAGTTCAATGCACCTATAATTTCCATGCCCCCTCACCCTTTTCTTTTCCTTCTCCCTTTTTTCCCCATCTTTCCTCCCATGTTTCTTCATTGGTGTTTATTTAGAATTTTGCATAATTTTCTTAAAATGATAATCTTGTTCTCACAACAGTAGGTTTTTCATAACCTACTTATAGATAGGTAACTATTTGTGAAGATGTGGTGAATTAAAGTTGTTGTGCATACTGTATTTGGTAACAAAATTTGAACATATAACCCCTCTATACAATAGTAAGTTAGGAGGTAAAGAAAGAATCAATTCAGTCTTGGGTCTCAGAAATCCAGAGGCTTCCAGTAAACACCGTCTTGGGACCATTCACATTGGGGTCCCACTGCTTGCTTTAAGGCCTGGGTGCTGTTACTCAGCTACTGTATAGCATTGGTATATATTTGGCTTTGCAGGATTGTATTATGTAGTATTATTTTGCACTCCATAGCACAGCTATTTGGGCACTGCATGGTGCTTGTATTTGGGTACTTTATCATACAGTATTGGATATTATTATTTGAACACTGCACTGTAGTTTTATATTGGCAGTGTATGTTAGTGTATAAAGGCCCGTTGTTGATTGTTGCCTCCTTGAACAGTATATATATCTGTTATCTTTAGCCTGGTTTTCATAAGCCATTTTCTTCTCCTTCTTACAAAATTTAATGGGTGAGGAATGCAATATTTTTCATATAGGTCTTCACAGTACCTTGGTGAAACCTTGTAATTTCGCTCAGCTAACTGTTTTGGTATGTGCCAACCCCTGGTGGTACATCAATACCTCCCTACATACCATCTGCTGAACCAAGTTGCAGTAGATTACAGGTATCACTTCCCTTCTAAAAAAGGCATTGCTAACAATTTACATTATTCCTAGATGGAATACTAAATACAATGCCATTGGCATCAAGTGTTCACCACTAGCTCACCTGTAGATTTTACACCCATTACGATGCTTTTGGTAGGCGTATCTTATTACTGTATCTAGCTGTTAGGAGCCTGCAAGCAGGTGCATATGGTTATTATTGTTGCATAGTTTTACATAATGTGCATGCTTCTATTACTTTTTTTACCATGAACCTCAGCAACAGAAGGGGAAACATTATGGAACAGTTATCACGAGGTGAGTCTGGTCTCTTCTAGAGCTAGTTTGATGAGGGATGGCGGAGCCCTGTTTTGGATGGTACTGTACCTCTATAATAAGGTAGGTGCATGGATAGGGGTCTGAATAGAGTTAGGTTATCTTACCCTCCATACACATCTTTTTCTGCAAAAGAAGGTTTGATTGAAAACTACAGTGGTGGAATGGATCCAAATGGCACAGACCATGTGTAAAGGAATTGACATGCACTATTGGTTTGCTGGACTCGCCAATTCTACATATCTACTACATGGTATATAAGATGCAAAATTCCAAGTAACTAATGAATCATTATAGTGGTTGTCCAGCTCTAAAATATTCATAATCTATTCTGAGGACAGGTCATCAATAGCCAATTTGTTGGGGCTCTGGACAACAGAACGCCAGGTAATTAGTTATTTGCCAGGCTATTGATTCTGCGTACAGAGCAGAAAGCAGACAGCTCCATACCTTGTGCAGTGGTCTGGCATAATATTGTAGGCCCAGTTCCTAATGAGTGATTGGGAACTCTGTCTGCAATACCATGCCAGACCACTGCACAATATACAGAGCTGTCTCCTTCCTGCTCTGTACACCAAAACAGCAGCTTGGTGAGCTGCTGATTGACTAGGGTCCCAGGCAGTAGAACCTTGCAAATCAGCTAATGATGACCTATCCCGAGGATAGGTCATCATTTTTTTCAGAGACATACAACCCCCTTAACATATGAGCCACTTATGGTTTGCAGCACCTGTGTATGGACACTAACCAGTATATGATGACACTTTGATTTTTCATTCATTGATTTTGATTTCTTGATAAGATGGGTGGCTACTATTTAACCTATTTTTACATATATAGGATTATTTCTCCTCTGACTATTTTATATGGTAGAGGCATGAAATAAAGGGTCTAATGGAAGTTAATAGGAGACCATAGACTGTGTTTGAGAAGGAGCTGGGAGCAATAAATATCAATTAAGTGTCTATTTGGGGCTGATTTCATACAGCGCCGTTAATTCCATCCTTTCTCATTTGCTTTCACAATGAGTGGATCATAAGAGTAACAAATTATATTTTTCATCCAAATATGCATTGCCCTGCAGGGTTTTTAATGGTTTCTTACATGCTAAAATATAACTGTAAATTTGCTTTGCAACAGCTGTGCTTCAGCCAAAGGAATGTAAAAAATGAAGTTAGAGGTTGCCATGGAAAAGCATTCCAGCTCACTGCATTGGGTTTAGTAAATGGTATTTTACTCTGGCCGCTGCTCCTGCACCGGAATAATCTGCCACATCTTTGGTGACATTAATGCTAATCAGGGACAATCTCCAAATTCTATTCTCAGAGTATGCCAAGGCAACAACACAGTGTATGCAACATGGAGACAGAATCCGATTCACTACAGTACTGTCACAATCATCACAGAGCTCAACTGAAGAAATGTTATTCTGATACGGTCACAGTCAAAATGAATGTCAAAGTTAATACTCAGAACTGCTCCTGGCCAGTCTCTCACCTAAATTCCTAGCCTCAACATTTGAGATAAAAGTCATATTACTAAACAGTTAAGATTAATGTCACGTTCGCTCAGAACGTAAGACGCACCACGTCGAGGATGAACGTAAGGTTGTATTTACACAGGAAGCCGATAAATGAAAGAAGGGATAACCTAACCCTGACGTCTAGGAAAGAGCAGCCCTGCCAAAAAGTTAGGTTATTCGCCTTTCCCTGTGCTTGAGGACCATTCAGAAGAAAAGGCACCCTTCTTGGTCATGTCTGTCAAGGGTTTCACAATCACTGAAAATGACTATAAACTTATGGTGGTAATTAGCAAAACCTAAAAACCTTTGAAATGCCTTCAAATTTGTAGGGTGCACCCAATCCATAATGGTCCATACCTTGTCCGGGTCCGTTTTAAAACCTTGTAGAGTAATCATGTAATAATGCAATGTAATCTCCTGCACAGCAAAAGAACATTTCTGTCTTTTCGCAAACAATTCATTCTCCCAAAGTGCTTACAGCACCTGACGGACATGTGAAGAATAATCATGAGAATAAATGAGAATATCATCCAGGTCACCAACACAAAACATCCAACAAAACTGTGAAGTCCCTCATTGATAAACGCCTGAAGCACTGCAGGAGGATCGGTCAAACCAAAAGGCATTTTAAAAATGCCCTTCTGGGGTATTGAAGGCAGTTTGTAAATATTGTCCAAAGCAGAGCACCCCTTTCAGGGGCATGTACCAGGACCACTGTGCCCCTACCAGAGTGCATTTATAAGTCATTGTCACCTGAGACTAATGTTAGATGCCCAGAAACAAATACAGATTGTGCAGCACTAAGCATAATGTTGGCTTGGCATTTTCTCTATCGTTTTAAAGTCAAACTCAATTTGCCCTTTACCAAACTTGTTCAATTATTCATCGCCGGCGTCAGATACATTTGACCTGTGTGCCTTGGACTTTTTAATTAACACAATTTCTCTCTATTAATATTGTAGATTAACACTATAAACTCCAGTACTTTCAGTTTTAATCTGCACATCTCTTGGAGCTCCACACTTGTGCTCTATTATTATTCATCTGCTGGGTAATCTTGTTAAAAAGAGCTTAACGTCAGATCTCTTTTATTGTCCTTTAATGGCATGATGGTAAAGACGAGTCAAGGAGCCCTGCATATTGGAATGCGAGGGGTATAGCAGCAGCACTGTAGAGTGGGAGTGTCATCAGGCACAATACTGCTAAGTGTAGACATAAACAGGCATACATCTGACCAATTACATTCATTCATTAGCTTCTAAATAGATATTTTCATAGACTTTGTTACATTCATTACATTCCTGTTTGCCTGGATGAAAATCCACATGATGATTTAAAGGGGTTGTCCCACAAAATTAAAGGGCTTGTCAGTTGTGAAATATTGAAGGCCTATCATCAGGATCAGCCATTAGTAGAGCGAAGGGAGTCCGCTATGTGAGATTCCAGCCAACTGTTTTTTTGCTGGCCCAGTGCACTTATGCACTTTGCCAATTTTTGCAGGAAGCAGACAGCTCCATTCCCAGTGACCAGGCTTGGTATTACAGCTCCATTCCAATGCAATGGCCAGGCTTGGTAGTACAGCTCCATTCCAATGCAGTGGCCAGGCTTGGTAGTACAGCTCCATTCCAATGCATTGGCCAGGCTGGGTAGTACAGTTCCATTCCAATGCAGTGGCCAGGCTTCGTACTACAGCTCCATTCCAATGCAGTGGCCAGGCTTGGTATTACAGGCCATTCATTTCAGTGGGAACCTACTTGTAATACCAAGCCTGGCCACTGCTTCCTGCAGAAATAAGCTCAGTGTAGCAGCCTAGAAAACAGCTGATTGGCAGTGATTCCAGACAATGGGTCCCTGCTTATCTGTTATTGATGGCCTATCCCAAGGATAGGCCCTCAACAACCCCTTTAAGTAATCCCCTATCCACAGAATATAGGAAAAGTAACTGATCATTGGGCATTCAACCACTGAGGTGCCTGACGATCAGGATTATGTGGGTCCAGGCTGTTCTTGAATGAATGGAGCAATGATTGCACATGTCCACCTGCACTTCATTCATTTTAATGGGGCTGCCAAAAATAGCGGAGTTCAAGCATGCAGCAATCTCCTGTGCTCCCACTGAAATATATGACCCTTTACATGTTTACACATCAGCGCTAAGTGAGTGAAGTTCAATTTAATCTGCAGCAATGACATGAAAATTGCTCTGTAATTATGTCATGAATGAAATGCCTTTCACATATAACTGGAGGGTACAGTGAAACACCCCCCCACTTTCCAATCTATTGCTCTTTCTGAACATGTCATATCAGCATACCTAATGCCTTCAGCCAAGCTGACTGCAATTTTCTGTGTGCATCACATCATTTGTCTGCACTCTTTCTCTAAGAAACTTGGCCAAGCCTCTCAGGGGAGCAGCCTTCATATTAAAATTAAAATACTGGCAATCAACAGTTGAAGAAGACTGCATTGCCATGGAGCACTTTGCAAAAGCTTCACTGCGGTATTCTTCAACGTAATGAGTAGAGCTGATTGGGAAGTTTTCATGTCCGCACACATCACTACATTTATTATTGCAGATAAAATTCCGAATGCGATTTTAAGCATCAGTTACATTGAATTTTTATAAACATCTACTCATGCAGGTATACAAAATATGACTTAAAGCAGTACTCCAGTAAGGTGGCCTTTTTTCAAGTTTTTACCCATCCACCGGATGAATGAAAACCAATATATCAATGGAGGCTTGACTTAAGGGACCCCCACAATTCCAAGACTGGGGATCCCATTTGCCCCACTTCCAGTCACAGCATTGTCATTTGTCCGACCAGAGTGAATGCAGAGCTGGTCGCACATGTGTAGTACCACTCCATTCATTTCAATGGGGCTGACAGAAATAGTGAAGCACTATGCTCAGCTATTTTTCTTAGCCCCATTGAAAGGAATGGAGTAGCAGCACACATGTGCAGCCAACACTTCATCCCAAGTGCTGTCACTTCGGTAAGAGCAGTAGAGTAGAGGCGACCAGAATTGGAGCAAACAGGATCCCTGTTCTTGGGATCATGGGGATTTTAACAGTCATACCCCCACAATCAGTTATTTATCGCCTATCCCATGGGTAAGGGATAACCTCTTGATACTGGAATACTCTTTTAAGGGGACGCTGTGTTACTATCGTGTGGGCAACTAAGCACAGGGCCCACATGATCGTGACCAAAGAACGGATACGCACGAGTTTCAGACAAACTGGCCCAGTGCTACAGGAAGAATGACATGGCCCTACCTGAGCGGTCTTCGGAACTGGGCCATAACTGCTCCTAGGAACCACGCCACCAGAACAGGACACATACACATGCCACATCACAGGGACAGAACAACAGGAAACAGAGTCATAAAACACAGCATACAACAGCCAAAATGCAACCACTAGTAACAGGTGATAAAGGTGATAAACTATGTATAAATACCAGGTATTAGTTGACATTTTAATCAAAACGTGGAAGCTAGCAGTCCACTTCAAGGCTCCTGGCTGTACCGCTAGTCCCTACACTAACCAGTAGTCCAGTGGCACTGGACACAGTTCACACCACAACCTGCAACAGCACAGACAAACAGAATACAAGTCACACAGCGAGCTGTACAAGACAGACAGCAGGATACTAACTTACAGGCACTGGCTTACAGCAGACTACAACATATAGTGCAAACCACGCAGACTCTACCCAGAGCTCACATGCACACAGATGAAACTCACAGCAAGTCCAAGTGTCCTCATACAGGGGGGATTGACAGTCAGCCACCGTGCTGATGTAGGGAACTGTGTCAGGGATCCACCAACTGACACACAGAGTGAGACAAAAGACGTTTGGAGGTCGCACCTGTCAGGGGAAGGGAAAAGGGGAGCTGCATGTGCTGCAGACTAGGACTACAGGTGTCCAAACCATCTTTAGGGAAGCAGAGAGACACAACAGACCTACATGCAAACACAGATCTGAGTGGGAACAAACCAGATACATCCAAACAGTACAAAGACCAGCATCAACTACTGACAGGAGCTGGGTTTATATGTGCTGCAGACTAAAGGGCATTGGCTGCTGGAGAATACACACCTAGCCAGATCAATTAACACTCATCTGTGGAGCTGTGCTGCTAGAAACCTTAGCACTACAGATCCCAGCAGCACACCCTGACACGCTGTCTTCAAAATAATACAGAAATTCTCACTAAATTATAATATTCACCATTTTTTGGCTATCTTCACAACAGTCATTAGGTTACCCGTAAAATAAAGTTGTGGTGTCATTTTTGATGCAGTGCGCACCCCATAGAAATAATACCTCCCCCAAAGATGGCGGAATTGCGCTTTTTTTTTCCGATTTCACTTCAATTAGAGTTTTTAAAAAGTTTTTCAGTACACTAAATAGTACCATTGAAAATACAACTCGTCCTGCAAAAAACAATCCATCATACAGCTACGTGGATGGATAAGTAAAAGAGTTGTGTTTTTTGGAAATTGTGGAGAAAAAAACGAAAATGAAAAAAACATAAGGGCCGCGTCCTCCGTGGAGTTGTAGCTCCTGTTACGCATGCACTAATATAACAAAGACTCATATACTCACCTCTTTTTTTGGAAACCAGTGTAGTTTCCTTGACTTTACGGAAGACTATATTGTTAGTGTCTTTACACACATTCCGCTACAGAATAACACAAAACTGAGGCTGCTGCCATTTTTTACTCTGTCACAATTGCATTTGATTAAATGAGTTAACCATAGAAAGGAGACAGAAAATGTAAAGAACCTGCAAATGACACATCTCTACGCTGTAAATGGAGGAAATGAAAGGATGCTGCTCGAGGACAAAGTGACTATAATTTAGGTCTCAAATACTGCGGCTGAGACAAAATGTTTGGAGAAAAAATGAAAGAAACCTTGAAAGGAATAGGTTTGTGCTATTAAGTTATACGACAGCCGTAAATCATAAACACACAACCGTTTGTGCAGCACCTCTAACTTAAGACCAAATATCAAGGAATTAAAACAGGAGCCAGCTTTTGGGGTAAAAAAAAAACAATGTGGAGAAAAAAATGTCACGAAGGGCAAGCATCGAGTTTAGGTTATGTTCACACTTGCATTTGGTTCTCATTTATGATGGATACCAGCAGTGGCAGATGGTCTCTCTGATGTACATATATAGCAATAACTTGAATATTGCAGCCCACTATGTAATTAATCTAGCGCCTATGTTGTTTGTGTAGCCCGGCAGTCATTGGATAGCAATGGGCTATGCAAATAGAGTAGTGCACCAAACAAAAAACAGAAGTAGCATGCTGCACTTTCATTTGCAAATAAGATGGAACAATAGCTCTGCAGCGCCACCTATTGGGTGGCAGCATTCCTTCTGCTTGATCCTTTATACAGGTCTGTAGAGCAATGACTGGAAATTGAAACCCAGCCAAAATCCATGCACAGACAACTGTTTCGGGTGCTTGCCCCTCATCAGTGTGCAGTAGATTTCTGGCTTTGCTAGTGAGAGGCCTATGACGTGGGTCAGGAGGGGTTACACACTTCTTAAGGAGAGCACCAAGAAGGTGAGTGAGGAGACTTATAAGGCCATGCATGCTCCTCTGCTACAACTGTATAATAGAGCCAAGTTCGATCCTGGTGTTCCATCAGGGATGGCTTTGGAAGAGGTTAAAAAATGTTAAAGAAAACGTATAGAAAGACTATTTTTTGTTTTACAAAAAAGCGTGAAATCTTTGGAAATGAATTGTTAGAAAAAGTCCAGTCACATGAACCCGCTTTCTCAGATTCATATTTTGCTGCTTCTCACCTGTAAATATCATACATGCAGGGACCTGTATGTCTGTATGAGTGTGAGAACAGAAAAGAAAGAAAGGAAGGTTGTATTGGAGAGTCACAATAAATCAGTTCAATATGCAAGTAAGCAAAGAGTTAATAAAGGCTACCTGCACATGTAGATGACTTTTTCAGAATAAGCTGCTGTTTGTGAGGGAAATAACTACTTCTGACAATACTATGACTTGGCATCCTGCATTTATCACCAGTTTTCCCCTCTGTAGGCTGTATCTCCAATTTTCACTTCTCCCTGAGCTGGTTGAAGTAGCTTGCTTGGTCACAGCCTCACCAATCAGAAGCAGCTCTCACTCACACCCATTTATGAATTCATGAATGACAGCTGAGAGCTGCCCCTGATTGGTCCCTGCACTGAGCCAATCAGAGGCAGCACTCACTCACCCATTCATGAATGGGTGTGAGTGAGAGCTGCCTCTGATTGGTGAGGCTGTGACCAATCAGAGGCAGCTCATTCAGCAGGCGGGGATTTTAAATCCCCGGCTGCTGAATACTACTCAGAGCAGTTCAGGAGAACTGCCGGCCAGACGCGGCTGAACTCCGGCTGCAGCGGAAAGGTGAGTATACATTTTTTTTTTTTTACACATTTTAGGATGATTTTCAGGTAAGGGCTTATATTTTTAAGCCCTTCCCGAAAATTCATCCCACACTCGCCAGCGGCCCATTGCTTTCAATGGAGCCGGCTGTATTGCCGGCTCCATTGAATTCAATGGGCTAACATCGTTCTTCTCTGCCACAGCTGTTACAGCTGTAGCAGAGGAGAATGATCTTTATGCTGACAGTGCGGGGGGGGGGGGGGGGGGAGGGTCTCACTCTTGCCACTATTGTGGCTTAATAGTGAGACCTCGGAGCCCGAAATGTAGCCCAGCATGTTGGCCCTCGCCTGCCCTATCCGTTTCTGTGTCGTTTCCATCACTTTCTTGGGTTTTGCAGATTTTCACAAATGAAAACCTTAGCGGAGCATGGGTCATATACAAAAATGCTCGAGTCGCCCATTGACTTCAATGGGGTTCGTTACTCGAAACGAACTCTCGAGCATCACTGAAAGTTCGACTCGAGTAACGAGCACTTGAGCATTTTGGTGCTCGCTCATCTCTATTGATAACCTATCCCCGGGATAGGTCATGAATAGCTGATTGGCAGGGATCTGCTGCTAGGGATCCCTGCTGATCAGCTGATTCTCCTGCCTACTGTCAGTGAAGCAGGGTTGTAAATCTGCATCAGTGGTCAGGGCCGTAAATGTTAGAGAAGGCTTCACTCTCATTGAAATCAATGTCTTTAATCACACTTCCAGCCCTGAACACAATGAAGGGCCAGAAGTGTAATAAAAGGCATCGCTACCATTGATTTCAAGGGGAGTAAAGTCTTCTTCTACACCTTCAGCTCTGACTATTGATGTGGACATCCGGCCCCGCTACACTGACAGTAGGCAGGAGAATCAGCTGATCAAGGAGATCCTGAGTGACAGATCTTCTTAACTGATCAACTATTGATGAGCTATCCTGAGGACAGCTTATGAATAGTAAATGCTCAAAATACCCCTTTAAATACAATTGTAGTACTGTCTATTAGTGTGGAATTAACCCAAAAGTTTTCTTTCATTTGGTGAATCAGTAACAAAGTTTATTTGTAGAGAAACACGTTTTCTGAATTCCGAAATTTGGGATAGGATTCTGACCAGCTAAGGCTATTGTTCTTTTGTACTGTATATGGGTAATAATTTGTGAATGCAATCAAAAGAAGTAATAAGCTAAAAATAATTGCATGTACTGCTGCTTTACCTGCAACTTGATATTTTTTTATCAGTAGTGTGATTCGTTTATATTGGACTCCTCAGGAAGTTTATTAGGCACACAAATAGGTAGACACCAGAAGAAGTTCAAGTCCAACTGTCCAGGGTTTATTTATACATTCAAAGTAACATTAGTTTGCTTACGCAACAGAACTTAGAAATTTAATTAAATGTCCCTCATTTCAGGCTTTAGTAATATGAATTTAAACAGCAGTTCTCACCCAGATTTTCTGAGTCAAGTTCGACTCAGCTTTCTACACAGCACAAGATTTAGCTCAGAGTTTTCTGTCTCCTGTAGTGACCCAGAATTGTGTCTCTCCATTGTTTTTTTAAGCTTGTTTGTCTTTGAGTAAGTTTGCTTATCTCCCTGCCCCATCAATGTGTTGCGATTGGTGGTTGGAGAGAAGAGGGAGGAGCTTGTGAGAAAAAGAGTGGAAGAAGAAGTATGGTGTGGTCAGAGAAGTAGGTGTGCGCAGGAGAGACGGGCTGATGCTCCTGCCGGAGCTAGGCTGTGGCTATTTCTCTGGTGCAAGAAGGCTTGTCTCCTCCAGGGACGAGAGCACAGGAGAAGCTGCTTAAGAGTTGGTATGGGAATGCAAGAGCCGCACGCACCCCTGCTGAACTGCATCTGGAGGGGAAGCGCAGAAAACTGTTACAGCCAGCAGCTGAAGTGAGCGTGATTTGAGAGACCATGTAACACTAAAAAAGTGTCCTTCAGATAACAGCGACTGAGGATGTGGGTGTTTTAAGAGAAGAGTCTTTTATTGACAAGTGTGTTCGGGAAAGGTAGAGCTCAGACATCTGTGCTGAAGCTTGTATCTTCATGTTGAGAAGTACAAGTAATTTGCCTGTGTTGGAAAATCAAAGTTGGAACGTGAGTGAAAGGAAACCGCGTGTCCTCGGTTTTGAAAAGCACTTTTTGTCTGTGAACTCATTTATTTATCGCAAGTAACTTATCGCTTATCTAGGGACACTGGTGTCACGACAATAACTTAGAATTGAACTGCAATTATCAAGTCTACCAAAATCTTATCTTCCTTGCCAGTGATGGAGCTGGGCTATACTTTAGTTTTTGGGATAAGGAGACAGTAGAACCATCCTTTTTGGCTACACTAAGACAACTAATGCGTGGTTGAAACTTAAACCAGCTTATATTTGACAGATTTATCATTCATCAGACCTCCTATAATAAACTGGTGCATTTTGAGACTGGGAAAAATTTACTAAGCCTGGTATTTCCATTACCGAGCTTAATACAGTTTTGCCCCATGGACTGTGCACTTTGCTTAATATGGGTTCATGCTTCTTCATGTATTTAGCACATCCCCAGCTCCTCTGTGCACCTTCAGAGAAATGTATGCCAGGTCCAACATGCCATAGATTTCTGGTACAATTTACACCAGCTTTGGCAAAAATTGTATATAAATTTGTTGGTCCAGATGCCAAAGCCACCTCCCTATAA
Source organism: Eleutherodactylus coqui (assembly GCF_035609145.1). Lineage (NCBI taxonomy): Eukaryota > Metazoa > Chordata > Amphibia > Anura > Eleutherodactylidae > Eleutherodactylus > Eleutherodactylus coqui. The sequence goes on from NC_089842.1 coordinate 94,870,016, forward strand.
GCCCCACCCACTTTTTGAAAAAGTCCCAGGGCCAGCACAGAAAGAAGAAAAGTTGCTATATTTTATGCTAGAAAATGGTGTAAAACATTTTATCAATGCCCCCTCTAACTTTTAGACAGTATTGGTAAATAAGCTCCATTGACTTTAATGGGTCCTGATTTACTCAAGTTCTGTCAGTTTTAGAGATGAGCGAACATACTCGGATAAGCACTACTCGTCCGAGTAATGTGCTTTATCCGAGTATCGCTGTACTCGTCTTGAAAGATTCGGGGAGCGCCGCGGAGCGGGGAGCTGCAGGGGAGAGCCGGGAGGAACGGAGGGGAGATCTTTCTCTCCTTCTCTCCCGCCCGCTCTCCCCTGCTCCCCGCCGCAACTCACCTGTCAGCAGCGGCGCTCCCCGAATCTTTCAAGACGAGTGGCGAGATACTCGGATAAAGCACATTACTCGGACGAGTAGTGCTTATCCGAGTACGTTCGCTCATCTCTAGTCAGTTTCCAACTTGTGAGCAAATCCTCATAGTTATGCAGCTGTACCCTGGTCATGAGACTCATGCAAACATGGAAAGAGCACACAAACTCTATGCAGATGTTGCCCTTGGTTGGATTCAAACTCTGGACCAAGGAGATGTAATGCTGTACAGATGCAGCAGCACAATCCTTGAAGGATGGCACTCTATATCTGCAGCGGAGACCCACCGGTGACTGTAAGCTGCGCAACAAAAATTGTGTGGCGCGACCACTGCCATTCATTTTGAACAGCAGCCACGCTACGCAATTTGCATAGCGGAGCCAAGCTGCAGCTGAGCGCAACTCATTAACTCAATAGCATGCTGTCACGGCATGCAATAGTGCTGCTACATCGGTAATGCTAGCCACTAACACTACAATAACCCCTTCTGGGTTACTATCAAATGCTGGCTCTGGTGTGTGAGTTGGTGAAATAGGACCAGCGTGAGTCATGAGCAGAACTGTGCAGTACTGTGAGCATTAACTACAAATATATCTTATAATGCTTCACTTTGGACTTTCCACATAAAATTATTTAGTAACACAAAATATCACAATCATATGCACTGAGCGAATCTGACAACTGAGCTCCAATGGTCATTAGCGTTTTATATTCTAAAATCAGCTGTCAGGTCAATCTGGCAGCAGAAAGCGTGATATCAGCACAGAGATTACATATATCCCTCCTGCTTACATCCTCCATTGAACATGTGGATTTATAGTGACCCCTTTATCTATAAACATCACACTGTATAATCTCAGGAATGAGGCAACTGTGGCTATTAATATCAATGTTATATATGTTGTGAGATACTTTGTCCTATATTCTAGATGTCACAGAATTCACATTTTCTTAGGAGTCTATTTGTTATTTTGTAGGAGTGGGGCAGGCATAGCGCTAATTCAGTATTTGGAAGATATTGGTTATTACCAAAAGTGTTATAACTGGTAATAATTAGAGATGAGCGAGCCCGCTCGTTTAATGCTGATGCTCGAGCGAGCATCGGTCCTTTCGAGTAACTGATTACTTGTCCAAGCACCATGGGAGGGGCGGCGGGGGGGGGGGGGGGAGAGTTAGAGAGAGAGTCCAAACTGCAGGCATTATGTAATAGGGCAGGAGGAGCTGAGCAGATTGATATATAGTTTTATGGGGAAAGATTCAGTGGAACTTGTATTTTATTCATTTATATCTCTGCACATTCTGAGTTGAACAGTCCAGTGGGTGGAGCTATCAGCCATTGACAGCTGTCTATGTATGACTGTACCTACTAGCTGTCAATCACAGTTAGGACTGCTCATTGGACTGTTCAGCTCAGAATGAGCAGAGGTATAAATGAATAAAATACAAGTTTCAATCACTCTTTCCCCATAAAACTATATACAATCTGCTCGGCTCCTCCTGCTCTATAACATCATGCCTGCAGGTGCATGGTGCCCTGTAGTAAAACTCAGAGAGCTCCAACAATGCTACTATTACAGTTAATGCCCCATACTACATTGTTAGGTCCAAAACTCTTCACTGATAAATTTTCTCTCATGTCTGGACTAGTTTGCATAACTGGAGGCAACAAGTTTCAGATTCAAAAATGGAGTACAACCAGGAACTGATAATACAAATTTTATAGGACAACTAATATAGCAAGACTGTATATCAAGGTACAGAGGATTTTGTGGATTGAACAGCTTGAACTGCCCAGACCAGACTAGTCTCTCAAGCAGCTCACCCACCCCAAAGATGGGCAACCTCACTATGGAAAAGAGACCAGAGACCTGTCTGAAATTACTGGCAACACATACACTGAACAATGAATCCAATACGCTGAATAACCTAAGATTCAAAGCTGACTAAACCTCTAATACAAAGCACTAATCTACTAGGAACTTCACTCAGATCTCTGGCACAGCATGGCCAGTACACAAGTGGTATAACCAGCAACCTGTGTGCAGAGGAGCTGGACTAAATAGCACAAGGAAAAAACTGATTGACTAAGGCTTCCCTCACACAGGCGTTTGCAGAAACGCAGCGTTTTTCAACGCTGTGTTTAATGCAGTTTCAGCAGCGTTGTCATGCATTTTTTTACAACATTTTGGCTGAAAACGCAGCCAAGGATGATGAATAAAAAACAATACTCACCTAGCTGGCGCTGTCGTGGTCCATGCCGCTTTTCTCAGGAGCTCTTGGCACTTGTCATCGCTAACAGATCATCTTTAGCTAGTGACGGGGTTTGAAGACCCTGCCCCCAGCAAGAGATTGCTCTGATTGGCTGAGCCCGCTGAGTGCCAGCAAGCTCAGTCAGTCACAGCCAGCGCTGGATGCATCAATCACAGCCATTCATTGAATGGCTATGATTGGTGCATGGAGCACCGGCTCTGATTGGGAAAGCCTGCGCTCCTGAACCAATCAGAGCAATCTCTCGCTGGGAGGCGGGGATTTCAATCCTTGTCACTAGCAATAGATGCTTCATCGACTTGACAAGTGCAGCCTGCCCGGAGATCCGGAAAGACAGTGGCAGGGACCCCGACGGCACCAGCCAGGTGAGTATTCTTTTTTTTTTTTTTAGGTAGTGCAGCTAACGCTTGTGTTTAGTGCTGCCAAAAATGTGGTACTAAATTGTGCCACGTTTTCAGCAGCGCTGAAACCGCTGCCTATTCATTTCAATGGGTGACGCAGGGCTGAAAATGGGCAAAAATGGAACATGCATCGCTGTCAAAGCGCAGCATTGAAGACGCTGCGTTTTGACGCTTGTGTGAGCAGCTCCATTGAAATGAATGGGAGCGTTGTAGAGCATATAGCGCAGCGCTGAAAAGGCAGCGCTAAACGCTGTACAAAAACGTCTGTATGAGGGAGGCCTTACTGAGCTGACAATCATCCCTACCAGATAAATAGAAAAACCAAATAAATAAAAGTTACTGACTGGCTGGCTGAGCTAGCAACCATCTCAGTCCATCCAGCAGCTAAAAAAGCAGGAGAGATGATTAATAACCCCTTAGTGACCACCTATACATGTTTTCACATCCCGGGTGTCTGGGCTCTACTCTACATGGCCATGAAAACAACATCGGCCCTGTAGAATAAAGCTGTAGGCCCGGGGAGTTTGACAGCTCCCTGCTATCGGCTACCAGAAGTAGCCCACAGCTTGGAGCTGTCCTCGGGGTTGCAGTATGTGGTCCCCAGTCATGTGACCACCGTTATTTAATGATAATGGTGATCACATAAAAGTTTAAATATTTTTTTAAGTTAAAGTTTTAGCTCCCCTCATGGATTCGATCCGTGAGGGGAGTTGAAACTACTTGCCTAAGGCCTCCTAATGTTCTCCAACGATATCTTTATCAACGGACATCTCCCCAGCTTCTGCCCATGCGCCTGCCAGCAGAATGGTGGACGCATGCTCAGAAGACAGAGAGGGCCCAGGAAATTTAAAATCTCCTTGCTTCCAGCTGCCAAAGTTAACGACGAGCCTGGATCAGTGACCAGAGGGCCCGGTGAGCGGTCCCGGTTGACATGACTGCCGTTATCCAATGAATAGTGGCGATCACCTAAAAGTTAAAAAATAAGTTTAAAAAGTTACCGTTTCATCTCCCCTCACCAATGCGATTGGTGAGGGGAGATGAAACATGTTACCAAAGGCCTCCGTATTTTTCCCCCGATGCAAGCATCCTCCATGGACCTTTCCCGGTTTCTGCACATGCACCCGCCTGCAAGATGACGGACACATGCGCAGAAGTCGGGAGGGTCCAGGAAATTTTTTATCTCTTTGCTCTGGAGCAGTGACCAGAGGCCCCGGTCAGCGGTCCCTGGTCACGTGATCGCCATTAACCAATGGTATAAAAACCTTATTCAGATTGCTACCTATAATGCCTATGTAATTTACAAAAAGTCCCAGGGAACGCCCACTTTCCTACAGTTTCAGGAGAAGCTTGTTAAGCGCCTTCTGTGTGAGACCGCCGCACCTCAGCAAGCTTACGATTCTGAGGAGGTGTGAAGGCTCACAGAGCACCACTTTTTACACTGCATCACTGCTACTGAGGTCAAGAAATTTTTCCCCAAAAAAAGTGTCTGGTTTACAGCAAGCATAGGAGGAGGGATACCCGGTTTTATTGCCCCATGTGCCCATCCTAACCAGGCCTCCGTATTTACTCCTGTCTTCAGTCATACCACACAGTTTACATTATTACTTTTATCTAAGATTTTAAAAATGCCAAAAAGGGAGGGGGGGGAATTCTTTTTAGGGAGTCAGTTTTTAATTTCTTTTCTGCAACTGTGCAATGGGGCCTGGAATTGTGCCCTGAAAGCCAATGGGTGTTCCCTCCATTATAGTCCTAGCCATGTGTCCTGTAAGTAGATTGGGGCTACAATGGGGGTATTGCTGAACACAGGTGAATTAGTGCTATTAAACTTGGGTTGCGTCTCCCCAGTTTTGTAATTTTTCCTTCTGCTTTGCTTTAATTCATTCAAAAAACGGGGGGTCACAATACGCAGTACGCAACTAGATGAATTTGTTAAGGGGTCTTTTTTACAAAATGGGGTCATTTGTGGGGGTTCTCTATCATTTTGGCAGCTCAAGGGCTCTACAAGTGTGCTATGGGGCCTCAAAAACCTTCAAGCAAAATTTCTGTTCTGAAAGCCAATGGCTGCTCTTTTCATTTTGGGCCCCGCTGTTCATACGGACATAAGATTAGGGCCACAATGGGTATGTTTCTGAACACAGGACAAATGATGGTTTGCAAATCCTCATTTTTATGTGGACTATAGAAAAAAACTGTCTTTTAAATGACATATTTGCAAATATATGCAGTTTTATTTTTTTCTCCTCTAAATTGCATTGATTCCTAAAAAAAAACTGTGTGGTCAAAATACTCATGACCCCCCTCAGTGAATATATTTATTTTTTAAAATGGGGTAATTTGTGGGGATATCTATCATTCTGACACCTATGAGCCTTTTCAATCTTGGCTTGGTATAGGAAAACAAAATGTCCCTCAAAAGTTTGATAATTATTATTAAATTTGTACGTCTCCTAAATGGTTCAAATGTGCGTCCAGAATAAAAGTAAACAGATGGAAATATATATCTTATAAAAAATTCCTACAGTATGTTTGCACATATTTGACATATTGCTGTGGAAAATGTGAAAAGATTTCCCAATTTTGGCAATTTTAATAAATTTACACAAACTCTGTTGGTATATATTTACCACATAAATGAAGTACAATATGCGGCAATAAAACAATATCCGAGTTACTTGAATATGCAAAACCTTTACGAAGCATTTCTATGATAGGCCTCGGTCAAAAAAGCGTGTTTTGTGCGCGCAAAAAATGTGCCGTTCCAGGAGGAGAGAGAAGAAGTCCCGCAGGCTTTTGGAATTTCCCCAAAACAGGGAGAGAGCAGGTTTCCCCATAGCATGGAAAGACAGAGCAGGGCAAAGGGTTAATCCCCCATTGCTCCGCTCTATGTCCCTTGCTATGGGGAAATCCACTATAGGTCCACTCACTCTCCCAGTTCAAACAGAATCCCTATAGCAAACAATAGGGGGCGTGGTTAAAGAGACGGGTCTAGAGGGTGATCCATCTAGTCCTACCCCCTCCTCCCACACTCTTGGGGAAATAACCCTGCTCCCTCTCTTCCCACAATTGGGAAATCCCTTGCCGAGAGAAGTGGGGGGAGTCCCCTACTGCCCCCCGCTGCTGAGAAATTACTCAGCAGGGGGGCAAGATGAATACCCCGCTGCTTACAGTGGGACAATTAAAAGGTGCTTCTGGCCAGAAGCACCTTTTTAATGCCCTGCTGTAAGCAGCGGGGAAGCTATTCTATGCGCAGGAGTTTCCATTAACTCCTGCTCCTGCCCATCGCGCACCGAAGATAGTGAATGTTCGATCTTTCTGAGGTGCATGGCGTTTTGTGCCCCTAATTCCGTGCATATGAATGCTTCTATAGGAACCCATTGGTTCTTTTAGAAGCGCTCATTTTGCATGCGCAAAAAAGCACGCTCGTCTGACAGTGGCCTTAAAGTGACACGTCAAATTTCTAAAATTTGGCTTGGTCATTAAGGCCTAGACAGGCTTGGTCACTAAAGGCCCATTTAGACACAACTATAATCGCTCAAAAGATGTCGCTCAAGCGACTTTTGAGAGATCATCGTTATGTCATTTACAGCGCAAGATGATCGCTCAAGATGAGCGATCACCTTGTGCTGCCAGGGGAGGATGCAAAAGACAACTGGGGTGTCCCTGCTTGTCTTCTGCAACCAGCTGTTCCCTCGCTCCGAGCGCCCGGCTGTTATACAGCCGAGTGCTCGGAGCGGAGGATGCAAAAGACAAGCGGGGTGTCCTCACTTGTCTTCTGCATACAGCTGTTCCCCCGCTTTGAGCGCCTGGCTGTTATACAGCCGAGCGCTCGGAGCGGAGGATGCGAAAGACAAGTGGGGTGTCCCTGCTTGCCTTCTGCATCTAGCTGTTCCCCACTAGGAGCGCCTAGCTGTCATACAGCTGAGCGCTCCCAGCGGAGGATGCAGAATACAAGCGGGGTGTCCCCGCTTGTCTTCTGCATCCAGATGTTTTCTGCACAGAGCGCCTGGCCGAGCGCTCTGTGCCGGGTATGGAGAACAGAGCTGGACCACTCTGTTCTTCATACCTAGCCTGTTATCAGGGATCGGGATACAGCTGAAACAATAGTATCAGCTCTATCCCGCTGTGAATACCTGATAAGGCTCATCGTTGTCTTTCAGCACGCTTGAAAGATGGCTTTTGAGCGAATTTTGAGCGATAATCGTTGCGTCTAAATGGGCCTTAAGAGGCTAAGCCTTGACTGCCAAGGCTGAGTGAAACGTGTATGTGCCAGCAGGTGCATCACAAGCCAGGATGTCACATTGTAACTGACGCTGTGATATTTCCACCATCTCTATATAGGGGAGCTCTAATTTTCTGACAGGTTAAATTGTACTGAATTCAATGTAAGCTGTAGGAATTTGTTTGCAGAGTGTTTTTTACTCCTACTCTGCCCCTCCTCCTATCAGAACATTTAAGTGGTGGAAGGATTTGAGAAGATATATTCATGTATTCTTGAAATGTTGCTACTTTTTACTATAAGCCGTGACTATTAATAAAGGACCAGCACTATTTTCTGTCAGAAAAAAAGCAAAGTGTGGGAACTTTGCTAATTCCAGACCACCACATTAAAAAGAAATGTAATAGGTGCGCTAAATAACTTAATATTTATAGGTCTGATCTGCTGGCAAATACCCTTTAACCCCTTCCTGCATTCCAACATATGCGATGGCAATCAAAGAAACTGTGCCCACTACTGAAGGCAGCTGTGATTGACAAACTCATGGCCAAGAATAGTGAAAACTTTGATCTTGGTCACTTTTCCTGTCTTGTGGAACAAAGAAAAAAGGAATAAAGCCAGCCGAGCTCTATGTGCGGTGTATTACCATCATACAGGTACAGGTGCCTCCGATATGATAAAATTACTTCATGATAAGCGGCAACCTTCTTGCAGCTTCTTATCTGCTCATAGATCCAGTAGGATGGCAATACAGAGTTGCCCACTTATTTTGCTTGGCGGACTGCTAGAATTCACAGGACTCCTAAACTTCTAGGTAACGTTTTTCAAACATCTATTTATTGCTGCCATAGAAACACTATTAAAAAGGCGAACATGGGATCTGAAGTGAAGACTACAGTCCACTATCCAGTTGTTTGAGAAAGGGACTCTTGGCCTCGAAACGTGTCACCATACTGGTTACAATACAGTTCACCATTCTCCCATTCCATGTCTGTGCTTTATATGGATTTGCACCTAGGTCAGACTTTTAGTTACTTTTACATATACTATTATGACCTCTTATACACCAAAACGATAGCTAAAACATCTACAACTCATCCTGCAAAACACATCACCTAAAACAGCTGTGTAAAAAGTTATGACTCATTGTAAGGGCTCGGACAAACGAGCGTGTTTTTTGCATGCCTATGTGTGCGAAAAAAATGCGCTCCTCGAATAAGTAGAAAACGTGTGAATGGGAAAAGTTTAATATGCGCAGCTCTGTCACAGTGTTCAGTGTTGATGAGACTCTCTGCGGGAATGAAAGAATCCCCTGCCACAGCTGTCACAGCTGTGGCAGAGGACCACAATGCTATCCCACTGCTTTCAATGGGGCCGGCGGTGCTGCTGCCCCATTGAAAGCAATGGGCTGAAGTCAACCCCCACAGGGCTTTTCAAGGAAGGGCTTGAAATATAAGCCCTTCTCTGAAAATAACCTCTAGCTGCTGGCAAAAAAAAAACATCACCTAGCAGCACTGTCGGGGCTCCAGCACGTCCTCTCCCTGGCTCCCCAGCACTCTTCTGAATCATTTCTTCTGGCCGGGGATTTAAAAATTTCCACCTCCTGAAAGCGCTGCCTCTGATTGGCTGAGCGTTGTCACCAATCAGAGGTAGCACTTAGCTATTTATTAAATGACAGCGCCGGCCCCATCGAAAGCAATGGCATAGCATCGCGGTCCTCTGCCACAGTTGTGACAGCTGCGGCAGGGGATTCTTTCGTCTCCGTTACAGTCCTATCACCGAACACTGTGACAGTGCTGTCACAGTGTTCAGTGATGAGGGGACTCCCTGCGGGGATTAACAGAACCGTTAGGAAGTCCCCTCATCCCCACAGGGACTAAGGGGTTAACAGTGGGACATTTAAAAGGTGCTTCTGGCCAGAAGCACTTTTTAAATACCCTTGTGTAAGCAGCGGGGAAGCTATTCCCTGCGCAGAAGTTTCCATTAACTCCTGTTTCCATGGGAGTCAATGGAAACTCCTGCAAAATGCGCACTTATGTCCTATCTTTATTACGTGCACGCTGTTTTGCATTTCAAATTCTGTGCATATGAACGCTTCTATAGGAACCCATTGGTTCTTTTAGAAGCGTGCATTATGCGCACGCAAAACACACGCTCATCTGACCGAGGCCTGATGAGGCAAAACCAAAAGATTTTCCATGGTCCTCAATGGCGTTGTCTCATGAAAACACCCCCATCCGTATATCCTCGCAAGAGCACTTGCATGTCATAGTGCAGAGTCGCCGACTTGGGACCCACTTTTATGAGCCAGAATGGAAGAGCAGCTCCTGTTTTGGGCAACTGAAGTCATCGATGTAATAAAAGAACAACCATTCATATGAATAGCCTCCATGTAATATTTTCCCTGCAGTGTCCTCTGTAGCGTAAGGTCTCATGCCCACGGTCCGCGCGTGCCAGTGTGGAAATTATTTTTCCCCACCTCGCTAATTGATTTAACCTTCAAATTCACAGTGTATCTGCAATTGTATTTGCAGATGCACCGCAGATCCTCCGCACCCACTGACTTCTATTGAGCCCGTCCGCACGGAATTCACACTGAAATGAAGTATGCTGCGATTTGTTTTCCACACCGAATGGTCTGCAAATCAAATCTGCATGCTTAAATTCAGTTGCGGATGCCAATGCTTCCCTATGGACAGTTTGAATTGCGGATCTTCTGCACTGGTGACCTGTTCGGATTCCTCAAATCAAATATGCTGGTGGACATAAATGCAGAGCTGAATCTGCGGCCTTCAGCTAATTGTCGTGGCGGATCCCTTTCTGAAATTAGTTGGCTGAAGAGATCAACATTTTAAGGCTAAAGTTGGCTTAGACCTTATTGGGTTACAGGTATTTTGTTGGCAGCCGTTGTATACTATTGATACAAAGTATAATTAAGCAGAATTTCCAGTAACTATTCAGGGGCATATCCATTACTAACATGACATTTGGCATTCACAGGTCACTTACTCAGTGCGCTGGGTGCAGGACAACCCTCATTATCAGTATCTTACCACCTGAATATTTACACACGGTGCTATATATATATATATATATATATATATATATATATATATATATATATATCTTCATATTCTTTGTTACAAGGATTGTGCAAACTCTTCAGCTGATAGAGGCCGTTATGTAATTGTTATAGAATCCAATGACTGACAATTCCAGACAGGAATAAATATTCATGGCCAGAACGTTTTTCAGAGATGATATGTTTAATAAGAGAAAAGCAATTCTGAATCTCAGCAGGCAGCTGGAGCTGCGGCTGGTCCCATTCCTCCCTACACAGGTCACAGATTATAGCACAGATCAATAGCTGCAGCAACCCATCTCCTGCAGTGAGCGCACTTAAGCTCCAAATATATAATGACTGCTTTGTCCTTTCACGTTTTATTTCTTTGTCTTACTTTTGTGCCACATATGCTAAATGAAAAGATTTCATTTATAATGACTTATAATTCAATTTGAACAATAGTGGATCCATGATGTAAAGTAGACCATGAGACAAGAGAAACTTTGCTTGCCTGTCCCATTATTTCATTAATACTGACAGGCTGCTTGCTGCCAATTATAACTGACTGTACATCATATCCTCCTGTATGCTTAAAGTGACTGTCCACCCTTGAAAACCATTTTGTTCTGCTTATTTTATTTAAACAGGTTCACAATTCTGCACTCATTGTTTTATTAATACACCTGACATGTCCGGATTGATTAGTTAGCGCAACCGGAGGCTTCAAAGACGGAGGAAACCAGTGACTGGTGAAACAGATCTTACCAGATTACTTAAGAATGACCTAACCAAATATAGCAAGGAACGGAGGACTTCACAGATAAGAGAGCCAGAACCATCCAAATCGCACCACCGCCCCGAAGTGGGCGACCCTACTGCAGAAGTAAGACTGCAAGCTAGTTCAAGACAGACTGACAAAAACTTCAAAAAAATACTAAACCTCTGATACTAAATGAATTTAAAGTATACTGAACATTAGGATTTCTGAGGATAATGCTAAAGCTTTCTCTGGCACAGTGTTGCCAGTACACACACAGCATAACCAGCACCCTTAGAACCAAGAGGCCAGTTTTAATACCATACATTAATCACCAATAGACTGACTGGGTAAAAAGACAACTCAGCCAATTTATTGGCACTGCCACCAGAGAAAAATGTAACTGCCCTTTGTATCTGGGGCTGAATGGCAGTGGGCATGCACTATCCACTGCATCACGTGGTCCGGGATGCCATGCTGACATCACTTTTGACCCAACCGAGAACCAAGTAGTTAGCGCCATGACAAAATCTTTGTAGTGGTCTGAGTTTTGTTTTCCTGATTCACAATCCCTATGTATATGTAAATATAACCTCTTAAGGACGCAGATATTTTTTTTTTCATTTTCGTTTTTTCCTCCCCACTTTTAAAAATTCACAACTCTTTTATTTTTCCACAGCTACCCTTTCAGCATATACCAGACTTGTTAAATGGGGTTGCAGTTGGCTGAGTTTGGGGGTCAAGGCAGCATGAAGAATTCATTATCGTGTTCTTCTAACCAACCCCTGAGTGATCCGAGTTTGATGACACAGAGCTTTGTCTTGTTGAAAGGGTTGCACTGTGGTCAGGAAAGACCTCCTGAAGATATAGGTGCAGATTGTCAGCTAACACGTCCCTGTAGTGTTCACCATTTAAGGATCGTGTTATGACACCGCCACCACTGACCTGTTGAACCCCAACAGTACACCTATGGGATATGGTCTCATGCTGTTTTCACCAGATGCAGACCCAGACATTGATATGGTTCAGCAGAAAACAGGACTTGTAACTCCAGATGACCGTCTGCATGTGTTCAAGGTCTGTTGACCTCTTTCTTGGATCTATGGGAGGTGTTGTTGACGATGACGTAGTGTAATCAGGGGCATTTTGTTGGTATTTGGCTACTGAGCCCTAGTCAACACAAGGTACACGACATGGCCATTGTGGAAATTTATCTAACTTCCCTGCTGTTCTACTACTGGGTCAGTTGCTCCAATATATCATTGCTGAAATACCAGTTGTGCCACCTGACGCTTGTCTCTAGGATTAATCACGCATGTCCTGCAACTGTGTCAGATGTCTGTCCATGGTTCAACCAATCTTTGTACACTCTTGATACTATGGTTTAGGAACAGCCAACAAATGTGTCTGTTTTTAGAAATACTGGCACCATACCTATGGGTACTAGCATTCTGCCAGCAATCAATGTTACTCGTCACCATGTTTACTCCTAACTGCCAAATGTTGCCTTCTGCTGCACAGAGGAGAGGTCAGCACATTATCTGAGAGCCTAATGTAGTGATCTTTCAGTGTATATAGCCATCAGAAGGAGTTTTTGGCATCTGGGAATCCCTTGTGACAAGGGTGAAATCATCTTTAGAGTCTTAGGCCGAATGAAAATGTCAGGTCCAGATTCCGGCTGCGGAATCTGGCCCTGACCACAGTGGGTGGTCCTGCGTACCTGTCATCTTGTTCGCCAGCATCTATGCAGACCTATCTTCTTCTAGCTTCTCTGTACTGCGGAAGGTCCACATGGCTCACCAACGGACATGCACAGTGCTGATTTTTTTTTAACTCCTGCTTTTCCTGTAGAATCTGCAGTGCATCTGCATTGTCAATTGTGGATGGGCTGCGGGTCGGACGGCTTCCATTGACTTCAATGGAAGCCGTCCATGCTGGAACCGCAGGAAAATGGAGCATGCTTTGATTTTTCATCCGTGAGCAGAAACCCCAATTGGTTTCTGTTCGTGTGCATGAAAAATCCCTTTTGCATAACATGCTACGAGCGGTCACCTGCTCTGGATTCCACAATTCAAACCCACCCATGTGCATTTGGCCTTAGACTGTAACATCGGTACAGATGTAGCAATCATTAACATGATCGCAATGGTGTGCTACGTTGATACTATAGCAAGCAAACACTATTTGTGGAAGGTATTCACCGCTCTTTCACAATGGTTGGGTACTGTACAAGACACTGGCGTACCACTAGGGGTCGCAGCGATGACTAGGCCCCTCAGCAAATGGTGGCCCATGTGCCCCCTGCAAGATGCTGTCTCACCACTGTGGCCCGCAGGCTGCCTGTCTGATGCAGTCTGGCCGCCGTTGCTCACAGGCCAGCACTCAGGAACCGGAGGGCTATTACCAGGGAAGCCAGCAGCCAATTACAGGCTGCAGACTCCCCAGCCGCACGCTCCTCCCACTGAGAGACTGCAATTGTGATTGGTCACAATTGCAGTCTATTACTGCACTGCCAGCTGGGTAATTGGTCCGGCCAGCGGTGCACTGACCAATGACGCGTCTGGCAGTGTCGGGGAGTGTAAGAGACCGGAGGAGGTGGTAAGTTCTGTAATCTATCCCCCTCTCATTATCTATCATTGGTATAAGTTATACATCTCCTTGTATATACTGTATATAATTGCACACTTTACACACAATTAAAAAAATGCATCAAGAATAAATGCGGCTTTCAATAGTGTATGCAGTTTCTTAAACACGTATCTGGTCTTTGAATACCGCATGCAGGTTTTTAATGTGTTTTTCTTAATTGTGGTTCAAAAGTACAACAAAAAGCATGAACACACTCTAAGGCAACTCTCACACATGTGTTCAGAAAACGCAGCTGTGTCTCTGCAATAGTATATGAACACTCATGGCAAGACAGCATGCAAAGTCTCAGCAATAGCTCGTCATTCCCTGTTAGGTAGTGAACACCACGTCACTAGTGATGTAACCTACACTGACCTGCCTAAAGAAGAATGCCGAGAACGGACGCTCAAAACAGGAGGAAGAGGATCTGGCCGGCTGGAGGTGAGGAGACCCGGGGGACTGGAGGAGCTAGGAGAAGATCGGTAAGAAGAAGATGCAATAAGAAGATTGCCTAGGTAAGTATAAATTTTGTTTTTCTAATGACAGAACCCCTTTAAGGCTGAGTTGACATCTATGCAGAAACCTGATAAAATGCCACACAGCTGAGCTGAAACTGGACAGACCCCAATATAGTCGATGAGGTGTTTGGTTCCATCATAAGACGGACCAGTTCAGCCTGGGAATTCACCTTTCCTGCTCCCACCGCAAATGTGAAAGCAGCCTTAGACTGTCACCACCTCCATCTGTAACTACCATGCCATCACATACCATGAACTTGGTTCATGTGCCTGTCGCCTTCTTCGGATACCCTGTTCATCAACTAGTCGATAATGAGGTACTTCAGGGGCTGCAACCGGAAAGATCATATTCCCCATATGGAATCGGGTGAAGGATGTCAAATAACCTTAGACTTCATGTCTTCATTTAGTCTGTGCCATCCCAATACGGCGCAATACCTGATGAAATATACTGGTGAAACATCAATCACAATGCTTGATCTCAGCAGGTAACTTCACACTGCATTCTGTTAGGAAACCCACATGAGATAGAATAGCACTGATTCATTTTGTAACATGTCATATGAAAGGGAAGTCTCCGGTAAGACTACAATCCTCATAAAGATGGATAGTACAGTATGATATAGGGGAAAATATGGTGAACACCTGTGTGAGAGCAAATCCAGGTGGTAAGAAGAAGCACAGAGAGAGAACAGAATGTCATCTCTCAGTAAAAGTTACAAGCTGTTGGTTTTGCCTCCTCCACATTTTCTGAGACATGTTGAAGCATGAAAACATATCTCTGAGATGTTCATGATCATTCAGCTTCACTTATTAACAGCTGTGACAATCTTCCCCAAAGACACAAATATTGCATGCCTGCTATTTCTTTTCAGAAGAGTGCTCTGGAAAGACTGATTTGTAGTCTCGGATGAATAGACAGATAAACAAATGGCACTTAATTAGATAGATAGATAGATAGATAGATAGATAGATAGATAGATAGATAGATAGATAGATAGATAGATAGATAGATAGATAGATAGATAGATAGATAGATAGATAGATAGATAGATAGATAGATAGATAGAGCAGTAGCTATAAGACATGTCATTAAAGGAGATGTCCCGAGGCAGCAAGTGGGGTTATACACTTCTGTATGGCCATAATAATGCACTTTGTAATGTACATTGTGCATTAATTATGAGCCATACAGAAGTTATAAAAAGTTTTATACTTACCTGCTCCGTTGCTAGCGTCCTCGTCTCCATGGAGCCGACTAATTTTTGGCCTCCGATGGCCAAATTAGCCGCGCTTGCGCAGTCCGGGTCTTCTGCAGTCTTCTATGGGGCTCCGTGTAGCTCCGTGTAGCTCCGCCCCGTCACGTGCCGATTCCAGCCAATCAGGAGGCTGGAA
The DNA here is from genome assembly GCF_035609145.1 of Eleutherodactylus coqui. Classification (NCBI taxonomy): domain Eukaryota; kingdom Metazoa; phylum Chordata; class Amphibia; order Anura; family Eleutherodactylidae; genus Eleutherodactylus; species Eleutherodactylus coqui. The sequence goes on from NC_089842.1 coordinate 94,885,672, forward strand.
TCGGCAGTGGACCGCACAGAAGAGCTGCGGTCCACGGAGGAAGAGGCCATCTTCAGCGGTGAGTAGAGAAGTCACCGGAGCGCGGGGATTAAGGTAAGCGCTCCGGTGAGCTTTCTTTACCTCCCTGCATCGGGGTTGTCTCGCGCCGAACGGGGGGGGGGTTGAAAAAAAAAAAAACCCGTTTCGGCGCGGGACAACCCCTTTAAGCCCTACTAGTAATCAAGGGGGAACATATCTTATCTTCTAGGGATTGATTTCCTTCCAACTCAAGGACCCACGTGTAGTGGCCTGAAACCACTATTTCTGGCCACTCCATAATTGTCATACATGTCATGTCTTTTATGTGGATGCACTGTGCAAAGTGTCTTGTCTGCTGTTATGTGTGCTGCAGCATGTGAGAGGTTAATGTCTGAAAGTAGCTGGGATATGTCTGGAAAAACTAACAAGTTTGTCTAGTCACGTGGTGTTGTATTAAAGGGGTTGTCTCGCGAAAGCAAGTGGGGGTTATACACTTCTGTATGGCCATATTAATGCACTTTGTAATATACATCATGCATTAAATATGAGCCATACAGAAGTTATTCACTTACCTTCCCTGCGCTGGCGTCCCCGTCTCCATGGCTCCGTCTAACTTCAGCGTCTAATCGCCCGATTAGACGCGCTTGCGCAGAAGGGTCTTCTGCCTTCGGGTCTGTCCGGCAGCAGTGGCGTTCTGGCTCCGCCCCTTCTACGCGTCATCGTGTAGCTCCGCCCCGTCATGTGTGCCGATTCCAGCCTCCTGATTGCGATGATGCGTAGAAGGGGAGGAGCCAGAACGCCGCTCGTGCCGGGCCGAGCCGAAGGCAGAAGACCCTACTGTGCAAGCGCGTCTAATCTGGCGATTAGACGCTGAAGTTAGACGGAGCCATGGAGACGGGGACGCCAGCAACGGAGTTGTTGAGTGTATAACTTCTGTATGGCTCATATTTAATGCACGATGTATATTACAAAGTGCATTAATATGGCCATACAGAAGTGCTTAACCCCATTTGCTTTCGCGAGACAACCCCTTTAATATAAATATGATTGAGAGGTAGGTGGGGTTCTATCTACTTCAACGACTGTGAGAAAGGAGTGAGAATGCCAGCCACATGGGGGTACCTTCAACCCTCATGTGGTGAAGTCATGGAAGCAGAGGAAAGGTATTATGAGGTCTACCATTCCAGGAACCACCTTTGAGAAGTGAGAGTTAGAGAAGAAACGAGTCCGCCATGCAGTCGTTAATTTCCTGAGTCCAAGTGAATGTCTGCAGAGTGTTGTGTTCCCCTCCGGTGTTATCCTGCATCCAGAGTGTGTGTTTCCAGGAGCGGAGTATTACAGATAATGAGACTGCAGGCCCAATATCATCCTGTGTCCTTCCTCCCTGACCGTCAACTCAAAACTAATAAAGAAACTGGGAGTGGCAGCATCCCCGATGCAATGTAAGCTGTCTTTTATTCCTCCAAAACTATTAAAATACAACGTTTTGACTCACTCGAGTCTTTTTCATACCCTGTTTCCCTGAAAATAAGACCTACCCTGAAAATAAGCCCTGGCTGCTTTACATTAAAAAAAAGGAATACATTACCTAGCAGGCTCGGTCCAGATTCCTCCCACTGCTCTTTGGAGCTCTGACACGCTTCTTGCAGTGCTCAGCTGCCCACAGAAGATCGCTTCCTGGTTACAGGATTCATAAATTCCACCTCCAGGAAGCAAGGCTCTGATTCGTTCTCAAGCACTGCTCAGCCAATCAATGCAGCGCTTGATGAACCAATTACAGCCATCACATTGGTTCTCAAGCACTGCATTGATTGTCTGAGCAGCACTTGAAAACCAATCAGAGCCATTGCTTCCTGGAGGTTGCATTTATGAATCCCATAAAAGGAAGTGATCTTCTGTGGGTGGCTGAGTGTAGTGGCCCGAAGTCTATATATCTGGCACCTCCAAAATACTCATACATTTCATGTCTTCAGTGTGGATGCACTGTGCAAATTGTCTTTTCTTTAGTTATGTGTATTGCACAGCTGCAGCATGTAAGAGGTTAATGTCTGTGAATGTCTGGGATATGTCTGGAAAATGTAACCAATTGTCTTGTCATGTGATGTGGTATGATATATATATGCCTGCAAGTAGTGAGAGAAAAGAGTTCCATTGCTTCAACAGTAGCGTATGGAGGGAGAATGTCAGCCACATGGGGGTACCTTCAACCCTCATGTGTTGAAGGATGAAAGTTAAGGAAAGGTATTCTGATGTTCCCATCCCAGGTCCCCTACCTAGAGAATGAGTGGAGAAAGGAGCCCGCCGTACAGTGTTCAAGTTACTAAGCGCAAGTGAGCGTCTGTGGAATGTTTTGTCCACCTCCAGTGTGTCTGTCCAGGAGTAGAGTCGTACACATAACTCAGCCTGTAGGCCTGGTTTCATCCTGTGTCCCGGAGTGTGCGTGTCTGTTCAGGAGCTGAGTCATAACTAGGACTGGAGGCCCGGTGTCATTCTGTGTTCTCCTCCCTGACATAAATTAACTGTTCTTCCTGCACTGGTGTGTGAAAGTTACCTTAAAGAAGTTAAGTTACAGTCACTGCCTGTTCCCAGTGATTGAGGTATTCAACTATAACTGTGGGTGGACTCTATTATTTTTCTCGCTGGACAACCAACGGTGTGAAGGAACAGTGGCGTCACGAGTGACAACTTCCTAAGTCCACCACACCCCTATACAGGTAATTGCTGTCCCAGTATTGCTTGGAAGAGGCCTAGCGGTGCTTGCTCAGGCCGTATGTGTCCCTCTGTGGAGGAGTTTGGTAGAACCACTGTGACAAGTGCCATCTCTACCCCCACCATCTCCTCGGTGTTGTGCCTTGTGTCTCAGTCACTGCATGAGGACTACAAGAAGTGCCTTGGAGCTCCGGAGAGCAGTGGGAGGGACCTGCCCGAGTCTGCTAGGCAAGTATAATAAGACATCTCCCAAAAATAAGACCTTGCGCCTCCTCTGGGGCAAAAGTTAATATAAGACAGGGTCTTATTTTCTGGGAAACACAGTATCTCTGACAGTCCCATAAAGTTGAATAGACCGTCAGCTCGCATGCTTGGTCAATGATCCATTCAAGCTCCTCCACATTGCGAGACCTGCAATGAGAAGCAGAAGGCAATACAGAATAGGTGATAAAAGTTGGGGTCAGCCCCTGTAAAAGAACAACATATCACCCTAAAATGAATAGTAATATGGTAAGTATATGAGTGGAGCTCACGTTCTGCCCCTTGTGTTGCGGCTTAAACAGTATGACATCTTTTATAATGTGTAGTATTGTGGTAAAGTGGTCATTTAAACCTCAATTATCAGATGGGACCTGCAACTTAAAGCAAACATAAAAATGGAAAATACCACATACAGTGGAGAAATTTCACAGAAAAATTGCAAAATAGTTGATTTTGAGCAATTTCTTGTTCATTCTGCCCATACACTGTGTGATTATAGGAAATTTCAATCAGCGCTAATGATAACTGTTCTTTCTTCAGTGGCTACAATCATATTTGATCAATCAAAATAGCAAGTATTTGACATTGAAATTATTTTCCAATATGCTTCCCAGTAATCGTTGCCCCATTAGCAGCGTCATTCCACTCCTCAATATCCTGATTGCTGGCTGATAGGACTCATTACCTCTCCTCCCATTGTATGCTGGCTGAGGAGCTTCTTTGTGCGTTGAACATTTCAAGCCGTCTGAAGGATGAAGAAATAATCAAGTGGGCTGCCTAAAAATCTAAAGCTCCATATGTTCCATAGAGTTAATATGTGAAAGTCTATGGGTTGGATTTATTATTGACTTCAATGGAAGCTGTATGAGACTATGGCTACACGGTGACTTTGTTCGTGACATAGGTCACACGACCAAAGATTGCAATAAAGACTGACAATTTCCTAATCTGATAGCAGTGAGGGCAAAGACCCATGGGCGCATGCGCTAATACACTCACCGCTACGGAGGGGATTAGCGCATGAACCAGAGTTTTTTCTGGACTATTTAGACTCCGCCCTAGTGCGCGTGAGTTTGATTAAAAAAAGTGAATATAGGTCCTGCCCTATCTTTTTTCTCGTGTACTATTAGCACACGAGAATCCCGATGGTGGAACTGAAATCAATGGTTTCACTCCGTACTGTTATGCAGCTGTGATTTTCACGGCCGCATGACGGGACTAAAACACGCCCATCTCTTTAGGCCTTAATGCGGGTCACATTGAGTTGTACAGACTTATGTTGTGGCCAAAGCTGCTGTGTAACCCCAATCTAAGGCTTCTTTCACACAAGCGCATAAACGTCATCATTATTAGGCCGGCTAATATACACGACCATCTGAGCCATTGGTTTCCAATGCATCCGTTCACATGGGCCAATATACGATGCGTTAAAACGTCGAACCACCAAAAATGGAACATACATGACCGAAATACGTGCAGACGCATATATGTTGGGCAAAAAAATAGATCTGGAACCATCTTTTGCCCCATATATGGCGACAGCTCCCATAGACTCCGTTGGGAGCTGGAAAAAGAAAGGGAGGGGAAGTCATTTTAGCACTGTCCAATGCAGCGAAAAGCTTATGGGTGCCTCTATATAGGCATTGGAAGGCATCCCGAGGATTTTTGCAGAGCGAGGGTTTTCCAAATTCAACGTATTTTTTTCGCTAAAAATGACACTCACAGTCATGTGAATGGCCAAGAAAACGCTGGCCGTGTTCGCAAAAAAAGTCCATTCATGTCAATAAACGATGTGGACGTGAAAACACCTACGCTCGTGTGAAAGAGTCCTGAATCTGTATGAAATGAGCTTCACTAGTGGTGACCCACTAAGGCCGGCTTTATATGGACATAAGGGCATTTGCGCGCACCTGAGCGCTGTGCATTTGCAGAATGAGCAATGCTGTTTTGTGCATGCATCGGCGTATTTTGCGGCCAATAGGCACTTTCATCTGTACGCAGCAAACAAAGACGCATTGATTTGAAATGGCTAATTAGTTCCAGATGTGTTCTATTTCCAGTGAAAATGCATAGTGTTTCACGCATCTCCTTGCCTATTGAACGCGCATTTGCACCCCACCCCCACCCCATCCATTGAATTCTATGTCGATTCTTGGTGTGCAAATACGCAAAAAAAAAAAAAAGTGCTTTTTTTTGTGTAACCAAAATGCGAAAATGTGAATGAAACTATTGAAATCAATGGGTTCTATTCTCTGTGCATTTGGCATTCAAGATTTTTCTGTGCACATTTTTCCAATCCCTGTGGTGAAGAAATAGAAGTGATGTCATTTCTTGATGCAGATTCTAAACCAGGAAATCTGCATGCAGATTTTCCCCAATGAACTGGACTGATCCGTCGGATTCACCTTGGAATTTTCCAATGCAGATTTTTTTAAACATTCTCTTTTTTTGATAAGCAACTGAGACAGTAGGGAGGGTAACCCCTTCCCTGTGAAACCATCTACACGAGTGGACATGCAGGTCCTTGCGGCCTAATTGCAGCACATAAATAATAAGAAAAAAGAAAAGAAACCCTTGTGTCCAGTTAGAGAAATTATTGCATAAACTGCTTGGTATACCCAAGATGAAATTACAATTTTGTCTTCATGCCTAGTGCAGCCTAGCACCATTGGAATAAAAAGCAATTCAAAGAGATGGGAGGGGGGAGAGAAGGGAGGAAGTGGGGATGAAGGGTATGGGTAAATTGGAGGAGGGGACTGCGAGAGGCCTATTAGTATTTTTAGCCAAACTGAAGTGCACATTACTAAGGCTGCCTGTCCACGGGCATAGCGATATCCCGGGGAGCAGGAGACAGCTGATGGTTCTCCACACTGAGCCTATCTGACAGATAGGCTCACCGCAGAGAATCACAGCATGCTGCAATTTGCCGCCAGCGAGCAGAGAATCGCTATGATTCTCTATGATTGCCGAATATCGCTGCGGGGAACGCAATGAAAATTCACTTGTGGACAGGCAGCCTAAAAGAGACAAGAATTGTATGTATACATATTAGATACTATGATCCACATTTGGGTTTGGTTTGTCTACACTATAACCAACCCATGGCATCCAAAATGACTGGAATTTGTCCCTTGAGCCTGTTCCCAAGCTGCAATCTCTTCAAAATGGAAAATCTGAGAGACTTTTTCTCTACACAGTGTTACTATAGGGATCTCTTTCGTTTTCCAGTAAAGTAGTTTTCGGATGATAGGAGAGTGGTAGCCAAGGACTTATTTGATGGTCTGAATTGTTTAGAGAGTTTCCATAGTAGGACCTCCTTGGGTGTGAGTGTCTTAGGTGTTCCGCATATTTTATTGATCTTTTCAAGAATCAGCTGACAAAATATTTTGATCATCGGGCAATGCCACCATATGTGGAAGAGTGTTCACTTTTGGGATTCACATCTCCAGCAAATATCAGACTTTCCAGGGTCTAGTTTTGCCATGGAAACTACCGTTCTATACCATCTAGTGATGATTTTGTATGAATTCCACTGCAGATTGTCCTCATGTGTACATACAAATCTGCTAAACCCTGATGAAAATGTGTGGAGGTCCTAGGTAAAAATTTATGTGGACGTTTCTCTTCCCATTTTTTGTAGGAAGAAGAGACCATAATAATACCTGACTAAATAATCTTACCATTGACTGTCACATAGCAGTACTATACGGTTCCTATATAAAAATTATCTTTATAGTTCATACATGATGTTGCTATATAGAGCCAAGAATAAACAATGCTCAAATAATTGACTTTTCTATTGATTAAATAATACCACCAAAGTCTGCTTAAAGGGGTTGTCCTGCGAAAGCAAGTGGGGTTAAGCACTTCTGTATGGCCATATTAATGCACTTTGTAATATACATCGTGCATTAAATATGAGCCATACAGAAGTTATTCACTTACCCCCTCCGGTGCTGGCGTCCCTGTCTCCATGGCGCCGACCAAAGCCTTCTTCTGCCTGGATTAGACACGCTTGCGCTGAAGGGGCCGCTCCGGAGCCGGACAGAAGAGGGTAGACTGCGCAAGCGCGTCTAATCCAGGCAGAAGGCAGCTTTTGTCGGCGCCATGAAGACGGGGACGCCAGCACCGGAGGGGGTAAGTGTATAACTTCTGTATGGCCAATATTTAATGCACAATGTATATTACAAAGTGCATTTATTTGGCCATACAGGAGTGCTTAACCCCACTTGCTTTCGCGGGACAACCCCTTTAAAGGGCCTGTCAAGGGACAAAGTATTTTGCTATAAACTGAGTGACTGCTTATAAAACAGTAAGCGAACCTATACTCATCTGCTCCATTCCCCTAGCTGGTCCAGTTCCTCCAATCTGTGCTCGCTTTCGGATGTAATACCATCATATGCCATCTAAGCAAGTGACTTCTGCGGCCAGTTGCTGGAATCAGCCTCACCAACACTAAGGCCAGTGATTGGCACATAATCTACTGTGCCTCAAAGTGAGCAAATACGGAGGAACTGTTGCAGCGGGAAGCGGAGGAGCTGGGGGGATGGAACGGGCGAGTGCAGGCTTGTTTATTATTTTATAAGCAATCACTGGATTTACTGTATAGCAAACAGTTTAATATCCCAGTTTCAGCACAAGGTCCAGCAGGGAGGACATTTGTAGCATGCTACATATAAAAAGGATAGGGGTTGCTCCTTATGCCAATACTAATAGAAGCCCAGACGCCAGGGGCAGACCACCTCAGACTCCCTGTAGTCACTGTAACTAAGCAATAGTCATAGATCACAGGTCTGCACTAATGGAGCGGAGGAAAAAGGCAGCCAAGCAGCAAGATCGGAGGAAAATTAATATCAAGTGAGCATCACCCAGAGGTGCTGACTTATATATTTTCTCTGAGATCAAGAATGCACAGTCATTTTAATTCCAAAAATATTATATTATCACATACCAATCATCTCCTTTTTTTAATAAATTCTTTATTCATGTTTAATATGTTTTTATTATTAAATTTCGAGTTTAAACATACACACGGAGTAAAATAATTAAAAGGAAAATAAGTAAGACATAGGACGTCTGATTCATAGCAGGTCACGCAGGACCGCAGTATAAACTTAGGAATTTGGAGAAGGTAAGTGTTACAGCAATCAAAACCACTAGAACATCTGCTAAAATTCCTCTGAAGCCTTCTCGACGGCCGTATACAAAATAAAAAAAATATCATATTATAACATGAAACCGGGTCCTCAATTCCAATTATTCCGCGTGCTTGCCACAAAAGTTTTCGTAAGAATAGAACTATAGACCAACAACAAAATAGCCAGAAAGGACAATAAATTCTTTATTTAGAAATGTTTCTCTTTTTCTCAAAAAATCATGGTTGACATTGTTAGGTCATATAAGGGAAATAACCGTCCAAAACGAAATTGGTAATAAACATTTGGCATTACTTAAACGTAACATAAAACTCCTAGCCAAACAGACCAGATTCAGTTTCGTCCCATGGCCCAATCAAGCGGAGTAGAGTCACATATGGAGGACGTAAGCTCCCTAACAGGTCGTGCAGTTTCACCTCTAAGTATTGAGAGGTGGACCCTAGTAAGATAGAATCCGCGTTTTGCCTCTTCATTTCCAACTTGTGATTTACTTAAACCTATCCAGGACCCTGAACTTTCCCCTGCTATAAGACTACTGTTTCTATTCTAAAAGCAACTAGCTGGAAGGGAGAGGGGAAAGAGACCTCGAAAAATTAGGAGTAGTGGAAGGAGAAAGGGTGAGAATAAGGGAAGAGTGAAGAAAAAAAAAAAGTCACTACTTCTGTCTTTGCCATTTACACACTCTACTTGTTCTAGATCACCCATATTATGTTATTATATATCCAGTTTTTAAAAAGGATAAAAATAAGGAGGTGCTTACAACTCCTAATTATACAAAGGCGCCAGAGAGAAATCTTGGAAGCAAGGGGATTAGCGTTGTTCCAGTAAAGCTTGGTCACATCGCTGGAGTTACAGCTACATGTAATTTCACCTCCCTCACATCTTACGCTTTATTAGATAGGAATGCTGTCCCTCCCCCCTTTTTTTTTTTCTTTATTCTCCTTCCATCACCCCTAATTTTTCTAGGTCTTTTTCCCCCTCCCTCCCAGCTAGTTGGGGAGATGAAATTACGTACCCAAGTCCCCTGGATTTAACCTGGATTTATTTAGACCTTACCCTGACTTCTGTGCTCGTATCTGTTGCCAAAATGGCGGACGCACGCGCAAAAGCCGAGGATTGCCAGGATAATTTAAAATCTCCAAACGTAGCCAAGGGCCTAGAGATTTCATTGGGGTCCACAGTACGTGGTCCTTGGTCACATGATCATCTTTATCCAATGGATAACGGAGATTATTTAAAAGTTAAAAAAAGTTAAAGTTTCATCTCCCATCACGAATCCGATTCATAAGGGAATGTGAAATTACTTACCTAAGTCCTCCGGCAATGTCCCCCAATAGGGATCCTTATCCACAGACCTTTCCCCAGCTTTGGTGCACGCGCCTGCTCGGGAAGACCTGGGAAATGTAAAATCTCCTTGCTCCTAGCTACTAAACCGAGAGCCTGGAACAGTGACTGAGGGCCACATTGCTGTGTCCCCAGTCACATGATCACCATTATTCAATGGATAATGGCGATCACATAAAAGTTTAAAAACAGTTGACGTTTAACACTCCTTTCGATTTGGGCCCCGTTGTGCATACAGACAAAAGATTAGGGCCACATTGGGTGTGTTTCTGAACACAGGACAAACAGGAGTATCCATCTTGGGGTGAAAGTCTTCAGAGTAAACAGATGGAAATATATATCTTATCAAACATTTGTACAGTATGTTTGCACATATTTGAGATATTACAGTTAAAAATGTTAAAAAAAACAATTTTTTCAAATTTTTTCCCAATTTTGGCACTTTTAATAAATATAAACAAATTCTATTGGTCTATTTTTACCAGCTAAACGCAGTGCAATATGTGAAGAAAAAGCAATGTCAGAATCACTTGGATATTCAAATCCTTTATGGAGTTATTCTATGTTAGGGCTAATTCCCACGGGCGGATTTCTACCGCGTGATACGTGGCGGAAATCCGCGGCATTGCCCTGCAGCTATTAGGTTCTATTGAACCTAATAGCGCAATGTTCACCGTGAATTTATCCGTACTCACCTGCAGCATGTTCTATTTGCCGCGGGCATACAAGCGGATGGCTTCCATTGCAGTCAATGGAAGACGTCCATCACGCTATTTTCTGCTGTAGCATGGCGGAAGATAGCGTGAAAGCGCTTCCCAGCCTATCGGCAGCCGCGTCACATGACACAGCTGGCGCGTCATGTGATGCTGTGAGCGTGTCATATGATGCTCTACTACACATGCCCAACGGAGCGTCATGCGGGACGTCGGGCAGCGGATCCGGAGGTAAGTATAGGGTCTCTTGGGGGGGTCGCCGTGATGGGCTCCGCTGCGGTATTCTGCTTGTGGAGCTCGTCACGGCCGAGGGGATTAGGCCTTAAGTGACACGTCAGATTTCCAAAATTTGGCATCGTCATTAAGGCGCAAACAGGCTTGGTCACTAAGGGGTTATATAGATGGGAGTATGCGCTAATCGCTCGTCACTGCAGAAAGTATGAGCCCAGTTTTTTTTGACTATTCAAACTCCGTGCTATCGCAAACTATGTGCATGAAAGATAGGGCAAGTGTTATCGTTTCTCGAGCGTGAGTATTAACACACAAGAATCTCGACACTAAAAACGACACCATTAAAATCAATGGTTTTATTTCATCCCGTTTTTCAAAAGGTCGGGGCTGGCAAAATAGGTTAAGTATGGTAAACAGTCCAGTTCAGGGCAGGCTGCTGGCAGAGAGAGTAGTGCAATAACGTAACCGAATTCAGGAATGGAGAAGTCAGGATTGTCAGAAACAGGCCACAGTCAAGAAACCATGAAGTCACACTAATCACTTGCGACAAATTTAAGCAACTGGAGGAACCAAATTGCTTAGGCATCCTCCTTAGGCTTTCATAGAGCCGAAAAAGTCGTCCATGTTTTGTGCGTTGCAAGACGCATGAATATGAACCCCATTCTTTTGAATGAGGTCATATACATGAGTGATCTTTTTTCCGGCATCACATCGTAGTGAGGGGAAAAATGCATCATGTCCTATTTTGGGGCAATTGAGAAACAATGGGAAACACTTGCCGAAGGATCCCTACTTTACCTGAAACGATAGAAAGCATTTTTAAGGAAAAAAAGGGAAAATCACACATTGATGAGCGGGATATCGGGCCGAGTTTAACGCTCACCTGTATGTTGAAAGCCTTAGGGGGAAGGATGCGTAATGTAGCCGGGGCTGACAGGTAATAAGTCGAGGACAGTTTAGCAGAGCGGGTACCAACCATTCACAGAGGTTTTCTGACATTCAGGGCCATTGTTCTTTACCCATGTGACCACTGCAGCCAATGGGAGGCCAGCAAAGACATCATCAAGTTTACAGAATGTCGCCTGTCAGTTGCTGCAGCGCCGGACTGTCGAAACAGTGGTACGGCGTAGTGGTGAGTATATTACTTTTATATAGTTTGGGGCTGATGAAGAAATAATTTGAAAAACCCTTTAAAGTATGGAAGGAGCATGCACAAGTCCTATGGGCCCAAGCAAGTAACGGTGCCCTGGGAAGGACACGGCATGTGGCCAGGACTGTGAACTGTGACTGATCTCAGCAGCAACAGCAAAAGGTGAGCAGAAATGGCGGCTGAGGGGACACGCTGTGACATATATGGCTTCCTATTGGAAGCATTGAAACATAGAGAGACAAGCAGAACAGTATAATAAATTGCATATGATTGTAGTGTAAAGGCCCATCTAAACAGGACAAACGATGCCCGACACTCGTCCCTGTGTCTCCGTGCTCCTGTATGGGAGCTAGCAGACCAGGCTGGTTCACGGAGCAGCCAGCAGGGGGATAGGGCAGTGCAGGAGATTTCTCTCCTCTCGCTCCCGCCCCCCTCCATTCACATAACACAGCGGTCGTTCACTACTGAATGGCGGCTATTTAATCTGAACGATGAGCTTCATCGCTGATGTTTCGTGCTGCATGAAGCTCATCGTGCAGTTTAAACAGCCGCCGTTTAGTAGTGATCGGCCGTTGTGTTATGTGAGTGAAGAGGGGCAGGGGAGCGAGAGGAGAGGTCTCCTGCACTGCCCCGCCCCCTGCTGGCAGCTCTGTGAGCATGACAGCTCTGGTAGCTCCCGTGCAGGAGTGCGGAGACACAGGGACGAGTATCGGGCATCGTTTGCTGGACACTCGTCCTGTGTAAATGGGCCTTAAGGCTGCATGGTCTAGATCTTGCATTTGGGTTCAGGAGCTTCAAATAACGTCTCTGGTAATTAGATAAAAGAAGACTTGCCTAGACTGGATGCAATTATAATAAAGACTCAGCTGTAAGATTGATTCAATCTGAACAGTTTTGTTTTGATCTAAACCTGATTGTTCTTTTTCACTGACAATAAGCAGAGATCCTACAAATAGTGAAGAACTGAAATACAAACTATCATAGTAAGTTTCTTACACAACGATTAAACCTTCATTTACATAAAACCATCACCATCAGTCCATTGAGAGTTGCTGTATGACATCTGAATTCTGAGTTGCTTGTCGTTTTCTCCTTAGCAACAAACTGCAAACTAACCCTTGTGGCAGTTCTGTTGCTAAAGAGCAAATAACCAGCAACTTGCAAGATTTCAAATGATATGCAACAAACCTTAGTGCCAGTGAATCTCTGCTCTAATGAAATCCCAGCAAGCAGCCATATACCCTGTTTCCCTGAAAATAAGACATACCCTGAAATAAGACATAGCATGATTTTCCAGAATTTTTGAGGATGCAAAATAATTTTTCAGGCTTTTTGAGGATGCTTGAAATATAAGCCCTACTCCAAAATTAAGCCCTGCTAACAGTTAAAGGGGTTGTCCCGCGGCAGCAAGTGGGTCTATACACTTCTGTATGGCCATAATAATGCACTTTGTAATGTACATTGTGCATTAATTATGAGCCATACAGAAGTTATAAGAAGTTTTATACTTACCTGCTCCGTTGCTGGCGTCCTCGTCTCCATGGAGCCCGCCTAATTTTCGCCCGTCTAAAATGGTCGAATGGCCAAATTAGACGCGCTTGCGCAGTCCGGGTCTTCTGCTTTCTTCAATGGGGCTCCGTGTAGCTCCGTGTAGCTCCGCCCCGTCACGTGCCGATTCCAGCCAATCAGGAGGCTGGAATCGGCAATGGACCGCACAGAAGAGCTGCGGTCCACGGAGGAAGAGGATCCCGGCGGCCATCTTCAGCCGGTAAGTATAGAAGTCACCGGAGCGCGGGGATTAAGGTAAGCGCTGAGCGGTTTGTTTTTTAGGTCCCTGCATCGGGGTTGTCTCGCGCCGAACGGGGGGGGGGGGGGGGGAGGGTTGAAAAAAAAAAAAACCCCGTTTCGGCGCGGGACAACCCCTTTAATTAAAAAAGTCAATTTAAATAGAGTCCAGGCAGCTATACATGTAAAAAAGTTAAACCTTTTTGAACAAAAATTAATATAAGACACTGTCTTATTTTCAGGGAAACACGGTACTTACTGATACAAGAGGGCAGTTAGAAACACCACATCCCTCAGCATGCAGACAGCCAGGCTACTAAATAGAGGAGCCACCGCACAGGTGAAGGTACTGATGAACAGCCACTGACACACCTTCCTTATATTGAGGGAGCGGCTGCTTAGAACTACTCCTGCATTAAAAAGGAATTACAGGGTGTCAGACCACATGATATTTGTAGTGCACCATGCAGGCCTACAACCTATTAATGACACCATCTTTCAATCCAGCAGGCTGCCCTGCACCTCATAGCAGTTTGGCTGTCTGCATGTTTCTACCTGCCCTCTTGTATTAGTATATCAGTAAGTACAAGGCAGCTTTCTGTGAATGTTGTCTGTATATGTTCTTTTTTTCTGTGATTTTCTGTTTAAAGAGGTCAATTATTAGTTTTGCTGCTTTTACTTCTGCAATTTTACTTTGTAGATTTAGGACTATAAATCACTTCTAGATACAATGACCGGTGGGAATTTGTTGCCCATATGCTGCTTCATTGGGTGTCAGATTAATGGAATTCTACCGTATTGGACATCCACTGAGACTGATCTAACGTAGAGCTTGTTAACCTGTGACACACCAGCAACTGTAAATCTACAACTTGTATGATGGGCGTTGTACTTTATCATAACTAGAGATGAGCGAGCACCCAAATGCTATTCGAGTCGAGCTTTTCGTAAAATTCGAGAGCTCTACTCGAGTAACGAACCCCATTGACTACAATGGGAGACTCAAGCATGTTTGTGTGTGGGACGCTGGGAGCCGAGCTTTTTTTTTTTTGTGGTTCGTGTGTTCTCTCTCTCTCTTACTCTCCATCTCCAACAGAATTGTAAATTGGAAACATGGCAAATATGAACTCCACGCCAAAAAGTTCAATGCAAACACAAAAAATAGCAATTCTTTAATAACAACTTCCTATTATGATGTGATAATTCTGCTAAGAATATACAGAGCTGGTTAAAGTTTTACATTTCCTGTGGTTTCTTTGCAAATTTGCAAGCAGATTCTACCTTGCCACTTACAGCAGTCCGTAAGTGACATTTAGACCAGTGGTTCTCGACGTGGGCATTATTGGCCCCGGGGTGGGGGGCATTTCTACTTCTCAAGGGGGGCGGTGGAACGAAAAGGGGCGGCAGGGGGGCACTGGAACATAAAGTGGGCGGTAGGAGGGCGTTCTGTGTTTGCTTTGTTGATTTTTTTTTTTTTGTCTAGTAACTACATTTTTTGATAGCGAAGCCCAAGCGCTTTTCCAACAATGTGGCTATGAATGTTTTTGGGTGAAAGTAAAGAACTCCTATCCTGTGCAGGAAGTTAAGTTGCTCGTGTTAGCTTTTCCATTAACATACTTAGTGTAGAGGGGCTTCAGCTCAATTTAGCAGCTCTTGACAAAAACGAGAAACAAACTTTAGATATGTATAAGAGGTGACTTGAGACTGCGGTTGACAAACATAGAACCAGATATTGCGAAATTGGCGTCTGCTCATCAGGCCCAAGGCAGCCATTAATGACACATTGATTGTGGCAAACATTATTAGGGCTTATTCAGACGACTGTATATCGGCTCGGTTTTCACGCCGAGCCGATATACGGTGTCCTTGTCTGCAGGGGGAGGAAGATGGAAGAACCAGGAGCAGGAACTGAGCTCCCGCCCCCTCTCCGCCCCTTGGCACTATTTGCAATAGGAGGGGGCGAGACGGGGCAGAGCTAAGTAACAGCACTTAGCTCCACCCCTGTCCTGCCCCTCCTATTGCAAATAGTGGCGAGGGGCGGGAGCTCAGTTCCTGCTCCTGGCTCTTCCATCCCCCCCCCCCTGCAGACAAGGACACCGTATATCGGCTCGGTGTGAAAACCGAGCCGATATACAGTCGTCTGAATAAGCCCTTAGTTGGATCTCATTGTTCTTGCATTTTAATTAGTCTTCTAACCATTAAGGTGTATCCTGCATTTTCTTTATATGTTGTATGTTTCTATTGAATGATAATTAAAAATTGTATTATTGCTTCCCCAAAAAATTAACTTCTGCAATAAAACCTATTTATTATTGTATCCACAATTTACCTGTTTTTGAAATATTTAGAAACTACATTTTAGCAGCTAAAATTAGCAGACTAAAATGCTTCTTTGGTAATTTTTAGAGACATGTTTTCACAATTAATGCTAATCTGTTAAACACTATCAGACTTTCCCCAAAAATTATTCTGTATTTTAATTTGTACTTTTAAGCAAGATAAGCAAAATTAGCTATTTTCACCATGTTTCTGTATTTCTTTTTTCATGTCGTGTACTGTGCGGGTTAGATAATGTACTAACCTTTTTATCTGGGTCATTTCAATTGCAGTGATTAGAGATGAGCGAGCACCAAAATGCTCGGGTGCTCGTTACTCGGGACGAAAATTTCGCGATGCTCGAGGGTTCGTTTCGAATAACGAACCCCATTGAAGTCAATGGGCGACCCGAGCATTTTTGTATATCGCCGATGCTTGCTAAGGTTTCCATTTGTGAAAATCTGGGCAATTCAGGAAAGTGATGGGAACGACACAGCAACGGATAGGGCAGGCGAGGGGCTACATGTTGGGCTGCATCTCAAGTTCCCAGGTCCCACTATTAAGCCACAATACCGGCAAGAGTGCCACCCCCCCTCCCAACAATTTTTACTTCTGAAAAGCCCTCATTAGCAATGCATACCTTAGCTAAGCACCACACTACCTCCAACAAAGCACAATCACTGCCTGCATGACACTCCGCTGCCACTTCTCCTGGGTTACATGCTGCCCAACCCCCCCCCCCCCCTCACGACCCAGTTTCCACAGCGCACACCAAATTGTCCCTGCGCAGCCTTCAGCTGCCCTCATGCCACGCCACACTCATGTCTATTTATAAGTGCATCTGCCATGAGGAGGAACCCAGGCACACACTTCAGAGGGTTCGCATGGTTAGGCAGCGACCCTCTTTAAAAGGGGCGGGGCAATAACACACAATGCTGTACAGAAGCAATGAGAAATATAATCCTGTGCCACCGCAATCAGGAGCTGCACACGTGGGCATAGCAATGGGGAACCTATTCATTCTGTGAAGGTGTCTGCGTGCCCCAGTCAGACCGCGTTTTTTTATAAATAGTAACAGGCAGGTACAACTAGGAATCCCCAACTCCGCAATGGGAATTCCGTGTGCACCCACAGCATGGGTGGCTCCCTGGAACCCACCGGCTGTACATAAATGTATCCCATTGCAGTGCCCTGGACAGCAGAGCTAACGTCAGATTAAATGCAGGTGGGCTTCGGCCCACACTGCATGCCCCAACCTGACTGGGGTTTTTAATTCATAGACACAGGCAGGTACAACTCCCTATTGTGAAGTCCCTGTGGACTGACAGCATGGGTGGGTGCCAGGAAGCCACCGGCGGCACATAAATATATCCCATAGCATTGCCCATCACAGCTGAGGTAATGTCATGTTTAATGGAGGTGGGCTTCGGCCCACACTGCATGCCCCAGTCAGACTGGGGTTCTTTAGAAGTGGACACATGTAGTTACAAATCCATGTGGACCGACAGCATGGGTGGCTCCCTGGAACCCACCGGCGGTACATAAATATATCCCATTGCAGTGCCCAACACAGCTGATGTAACGTCAGCTTTAATGCAGGTGGGCAAAAAATTAATTGGATTACACTGTAGGCGAGGGCCCCAAAAAATTGGTGTACCAACAGTACTAATGTACGTCAGAAAAATTGCCCATGCCCAACCAAGAGGGCAGGTGAAACCCATTAATTGCTTTGGTTAATGTGGCTTAATTGGTAACTAGGCCTGGAGGCAGCCCAGTTAAAATAAAAATTGGTTCAGGTGCAAGTTTCAACGCTTTAATGAGCATTGAAACGTATAAAACTTGTTTACAAAAATTATATGACTGAGCCTTGTGGGCCTAAGAAAAATTGCCCGTTCGGCGTGATTACGTCAGGTTTCAGGAGGAGGAGCAGAAGGAATATTATACACAGATTGATGAAGCAAAAATTTCCACGTTTTTGATGGTGATAGAGAACGATGCTTCCATCCGCGGGTGCAGCCTACGTATTGCTTAGGTATCGCTGCTGTCCGCTGGTGAAGAAGAGAAGTCTGGGGAAATCCAGGCTTTGTTCATCTTGATGAGTGTAAGCCTGTCAGCACTGTCGGTTGACAGGCGGGTACGCTTATCCGTGATGATTCCCCCAGCCGCACTAAACACCCTCTCTGACAAGACGCTAGCCGCAGGACAAGCAAGCACCTCCAGGGCATAGAGCGCGAGTTCAGGCCACGTGTCCAGCTTCGACACCCAGTAGTTGTAGGGGGCAGAGGCGTCACCGAGGACGGTCGTGCGATCGGCTACGTACTCCCTCACCATCCTTTTACAGTGCTCCCGCCAACTCAGCCTTGACTGGGGAGCGGTGACACAGTCTTGCTGGGGAGCCATAAAGCTGGCAAAGGCCTTGGAGAATGTTCCCCTGCCTGCGCTGTACATGCTGCCTGATCTCTGCGCCTCCCCTGCTACCTGGCCCTCGGAACTGCGCCTTCTGCCACTAGCGCTGTCGGATGGGAAGTTTACCATCAGTTTGTCCACAAGGGCCCTGTTGTATAGCATCACTCTCGAACCCCTTTCCTCTTCGGGAATGAGAGTGGAAAGGTTCTCCTTATACCGTGGGTCGAGCAGTGTGTACACCCAGTAATCCGTAGTGGCCAGAATGCGTGTAACGCGAGGGTTACGAGAAAGGCATCCTAACATGAAGTCAGCCATGTGTGCCAGGGTACCTGTACGCAACACATGGCTGTCCTCACTAGGAAGATCACTTTCAGGATCCTCCTCCTCCTCCGGCCATACACGCTTAAAGGATGACAGGCAAGCAGCATGGGTACCCTAAGCAGTGGGCCAAGCTGTCTCTTCCCCCTCCTCCTCATGCTCCTCCCACTCCTCCTCCTCCTAAACGCGCTGAGATATAGACATGAGGGTGCTCTGACTATCCAGCGACATACTGTCTTCCCCCGCCTCCGTTTCCGAGTGCAAAGCGTCTGCCTTTATGCTTTGCAGGGAACTTCTCAAGAGGCATAGCAGAGGAATGGTGACGCTAATGATTGCAGCATCCCCGCTCACCATCTGGGTAGACTCCTCAAAGTTTCCAAGGACCTGGCAGATGGCTGCCAACCAGGCCTACTCTTCTCTAAAGAATTGAGGAGGCTGACTCCCACTACGCCACCCATGTTGGAGTTGGTATTCCACTATAGCTCTACGCTGCTCATAGAGTCTGGCCAACATGTGGAGCATAGAGTTCCACCGTGTGTGCACGTTGCACAGCAGTCGGTGCACTGGCAGATTAAACCGATGTTGCAGGGTCCGCAGGGTGGCAGCGTCCGTCTTGGAGTTGCGGAAATGGGCGTTGACCCGGCGCACCTTTCCGAGCAGGTATGACAAGTGTGGGTAGCTTTTCAGAAAGCGCTGAACCACCAAGTTAAAGACATGGGCCAGGCATGGCACGTGCGTGAGGCTGCCGAGCTGCAGAGCCGCCACCAGGTTATGGCCGTTGTCACACACGACCATGCCCGGTTGGAGGCTCAGCGGCGAAAGCCAGCGGTCGGTCTGCTCTGTCAGACCCTGCAGCAGTTCGTGGGCCGTGTGCCTCTTCTCTCCTAAGCTGAGTAGTTTCAGCACGGCCTGCTGACGCTTGCCCACCGCTGTGCTGCCACGCCGCGCGACAGCGACTGCTGGCAACGTGCTGCTGCTGACACATCTTGATTGCGAGACAGAGGTTGCGTTGGAGGAGGAGGAGGAGGAGGAGGAGGGTGGTTTAGTGGAGGAAGCATACACCGCCGCAGATACCAGCACCGAGCTGGGGCCCGCAATTCTGGGGGTGGGTAGGACGTGAGCGGTCCCAGGCTCTGACTGGGTCCCAGCCTCCACTAAATTCACCCAATGTGCCGTCAGGGAGATATAGTGGCCCTGCTCGCCTGTGCTTGTCCACGTGTCCGTTGTTAAGTGGACCTTGGCAGTAACCGCGTTGGTGAGGGCGCATACAATGTTGCGGGAGACGTGGTCGTGCAGGCCTGGGACGGCACATCGGGAAAAGTAGTGGCAACTGGGAACCGAGTAGCGCGGGGCCGCCGCCATCATCATGCTTTTGAAAGCTTCCGTTTCCACAAGCCTATACGGCAGCATCTCCAGGCTGATCAATTTGGCAATGTGCGTTCAACGCTTGAGCGTGCGGGTGCGTGGCGGCGTACTTGCGCTTGCGCTCAAACAGTGGCGCTAGCGACGTCTGGACGCTGCGCTGAGAGACATTGCTGGATGGGGCCAAGGACAGCGCAGGTGAGGGTGTGGGTGCAGGCCAGGAGACGGTAGTGCCTGTGTCCTGAGAGGGGGGTTGGATCTCAGTGGCAGGTTGGGGCACAGGGGGAGAGGCAGTGGTGCAAACCGGAGGCGGTGAACGGCCTTCGTCCCACCTTGTGGGGTGCTTGGCCATCATATGCCTGCGCATGCTGGTGGTGGTGGCTCCCAAGCTGATCTTGGCGCGACAAAGGTTGCACACCACTGTTGGTCGGTCGTCAGGCGTCTCTGTGAAAAACTGCCACACCATAGAGCACCTTGACCTCTGCAGGGTGGCATGGCGCGAGGGGGCGCTTTGGGAAACAGTTGGTGGATTATTCGGTCTGGCCCTGCCTCTACCCCTGGCCACCGCACTGGCTCAGCCTGTGCCCACACCCTGACTTGGGCCTCAGCGTCCTCGCCCGCGTCCACGTCCTCTAGGCCTACCCCTACCCCTCAGCATGCTGTATTACCAGTAGTGCAGAAACAGAACGCTGTAATTAAATGTGCCACTTATTGGCCTGTGGTTGGAGGCTGACTTCGCTTACGGAACGCACAGCAGAGCCAGGAAATAATTTTGCGCAAGCCTGCTGTAACACTTAGCTGGCTGCGTATGAATTAGGACAACTACCCCCAGCACAGACCCAGTACACTGAGGACGGTCACAGGCAGCTCAAATAGATTTTTTTTCCCAAATGTTTTTGGAAAGGCCCACTGCCTATATACACTGTATATGTCTTCTCTCTCTGCGTCACCACTACTGGCCCTGGAGCATGTAAAATAACTGCAAACTGTTGCACTGTGGACTGGAATACAGCGGTGATGTAACAGCCAACACAGAGCCAGGAAATAATTTTGCGCAAGCCTGCTGTAACACTTAGCTGGCTGCGTTTGAATTAGGACAACTACCCCCAGCACAGACCCAGTACACTGAGGACAGTCACAGGCAGCCCAAATAGATTTTTTTTCCCAAATGTTTTTGGAAAGGCCCACTGCCTATATTCAATAAATATGTCTTCTGTCCCTGCCTCACCACCACTACTGGCCCTGGACTATGTCTAATTACTGCAGGGCGCAATGCTCTGCACGGCCGATATACAAAAAAAAAAAAATGTGCAACACTGCAAAAAGCAGCCTCCACACTACTGCACACGGTTAGATGTGGCCCTAAGAAGGACCGTTGGGGTTCTTGAAGCCTAAAATACTCCTAACACTCTCCCTATAGCAGCTCCGGCACCAACAGCACTTTCCCTCCTCTATGTCAGAATGCATCTGTGGCGAGCCGCGGGAGGGGCCGATTTATATACTCGGGTGACACCTGATCTCGCCAGCCACTCACTGCAGGGGGTGGTATAGGGCTTGAACGTCGCAGGGGGAAGTTGTAATGCCTTCCCTGTCTTTCTATTGGCCAGAAAAGCGCGCTAACATCTCAGAGATGAAAGTGAAAGTAACTCGAACATCGCGTGGTGCTCGTTTCGAATAACGAGCATCTCGAACACGCTAATACTCGAACGAGTATCAAGCTCGGACGAGTACGTTCGCTCATCTCTAGCAGTGATACTACATGTGAAAAAAATTTTTTAAATATATTTTTTACAGTGTGGGGGTCTGATGGGTAAGAGAGAGAGCCCTCTCTCTATCAACATTTTACATGCTGTGGTCACACTGAAGACATCATGTAAAGAATTAAACAATGGGGGTCTGTGGTTTCTTCAGTCATCGCTGTTTTAAAAAGTGATTGTTTGATTTTATATTTTTCTCTCTGTGATACATTTATATTAGTTTAGGGTCTCACAAGACACGAGGAGCCTTAACAAATTGGCTTGTGAACTCAGGTTTTTGGCCAAAATCCAACTAATACCTAGCTTTTATTACGTATTATTAACCTGCAGTGCAGCTTTTAAACGCCAGGGGAGCCCAGGGTGGCAGTACCAATGTGGTCCACTTTTTGAGGTGCAGAGCTGAACTACTAGGTTGGGTTTCCATGGGTCATATTCTCGGCGGAAATCTCACGGTTTTGCCGCAGCTTCAAAACTGCGAGATTTCCGCCAGGAAAGCGCAACTTCAAAATAGCCAAGTGCCACGGGTTTTGGTGTGGCTTCATCACATTGTTTTCTGCTGTAGCCAGCTCTCCCAGAGAGGACAGCGAGGCCCCAGCAGAAAAAAAAAAGCATGGACATGCTGCGTCCTGGGAATCCACGCCGCAGTGCCGGCTTCTGACAGATTTGCCGCCCTGTGTGGATGAAGATTTTTGACAAATCTCATCCATATGGCTGGTCAATACCAAGATTAGCGGCTGCAGGCGGATTTGCCGCAGCAAATTTTCACGTGGAAATTACGTGGCAAATCCGCCCCGTTTCAACTGAGCCTTGTGGCGTCATTAATAGGTTGCTAGTCTGCATGGTGGACTACGTGTATCAGAAGGTCTGGGACTTTGTATCTACTCTGTGCAGGAGTATTCACCGAGCAGCCACTCTCCTCTATATTAAGAGGCTGTGTGAGTGGCTGTCTCATCGGTGTCCCTCACAGGTGCAATTGGCTCCCTCATTTGGCAGTTTAGCCGCCTGCATGTTGAGGGGATGCAGCTATCTGCCCTCCTGTATCAGCAAGTATCTGGCCGTTCTCTGTGATTGTTCGATTTTATATTTTTCTCTCTGTGATACATGTAGTGATTTGTATTCAAAATCATGCCTGTTTTTAATGTAGTGGCACCTGAGGCTTCATAGATCTCAAGCATTCAGTACTGACCGTCAACCTTGTTCCTTGTGCACATGAATTTCTCAAGATTCTCTGAATCATTTGATGATATTATGTTCTGTAGATTGTGGGATAGTCAAAGACTTTGCAGTTTTACATTGAGGAACATTTTTCTGAAATTTTTAGATGCCGTTTTTCACAGATGGGTGAACCTTTGACAATCTCTGCTTCTGAGAGACTCTGCCTCTCTAACATTCTCTTTTTATGCACAGTTATGTGAATTGTACAGATTGACAATCCAGCTGTTTTTCCTTAATAACACTTTTCCAGCCTTTTGTTAACCCTGTACAAACTTTTGTGAGATGTGTCGCTGCCATCAATTTCTAAAAAAGTTAATTTATTAAAATAAAATGGAAGAATGTCTCACTTTCATCTTCTGATATGTGATCTGTTCTATTGTGACTAAAATATGAGATTTCCAAATCATTTCATTCTTTTTTTTCTTAACATTTATTAAAATTTTATTCAGTCTCCCAACTTTTTGGAATTGGGGCTGTACATTCTCCGGCTCTCCATTTCCTCCCTGAACAGCACCAAAATTTAGTTTATGGTGCTGTTTCGAGGTGACAGATTTTCTTTAAAATTGTTCTGAGCCACTTTACTCTTCATAGAGAGCAACATTATAGTGACATTGGGTAATGAAGACATGCAGTTAACCTCTTCCCGCCTGTGCTGTATATTTTCATGGAGCTGGTATTTAACACCTGGATCTGTACTTTATTGCTGCTTAGATGGCATGGGCAAGGAGTGTGAAGAGCGTTTTGTGATGGTTGGCTGCAACCTTGTGACAATACACCCTCAGCAGCATCATGAGGGAGGGGGTCTCCCTTTACCAAAGGCTCATCAGCCCTGCCCATAGCAATCAAGGATCCTGATTGTTTAACAGGACAGCCTTAGCTTTAACAAAGGCCCCCAGGGCTATACTGAGAAAATTCATCCTAACAACTCCCTGCACAATGCATAATTACATTGTTTTTGCAATCAGCAAAGAAATGACAAAAAAAAACAATTTAACGCTATTTTATATGGACCAAAAAATGTTAAGGTTGTTGGAATGCGGTGAAGCAAAGATAGAAAAATATGCTGCATCCAGAAGGCAAAAATTAGTTGTATTCTTAAGGGGTTTATTGAATCCGAGTTGCAAATTAATGGGCTTGAAATGAATCAGTCAAACAAACTTCATTACTCAACAGGGGGCGATGTTGAGCACAGGAGAAAGCTGCTCCTAGTGAAAAAGAACAAGAAATCGGTGCTCCTGGCTGAGGAATAATGGGAGAAACATTCAGAATAATAAAAAACATGTATAGCAGAACATTAACTTTTCCCTTTGCTGCAAGAATATTTACTGGCCCATTCATATCCATAGTGACTGGATTTCTATTATTATGGAGTATCACATATGCATGTCCCGAATTTCTCCCTGTGGTTATTGGCCCCAGCGACCTTTCCTTGGCTACTGCACAGCAGACGTTTGGGAAAAATAAGACCTTGATATTTCCTGTCTTTAAAAGCGACCTCATAGGAGGAATTCTGCAGCTGAGACAAAGAAACTTCAGAACAGGAGAGAAGGAGCGCCTGCACGTCTCGGTCACTTTTTAGGCTCATAGACTTCTTATTTGGATCTCGGGAGAGGATTTTTCACTTCCAAACAATGAATTGGACAAGTATTTTCCTAATACTATTCTTCAGCCAACTCTCCAGCTGCCAGGTTAAAAAAAAGGAAAGTGCTGAGAGGCTTGTACACGATGAGACGTCTGAGATGCAGAACAAACTCTCAGCTGAAGAACAAAGCAAAGACTTGGAGAAGGTAAGAGTCATTTTGACCAAAAGTCCGGTGGTACTGTATGTCAATAGCTAAGGTAACGCTTAAAGATTTCATTACCATAGTGACATCCTTCTAAAGAGATTGTTTAAAAAATGACTTGTGACATGTCAATCTCACTAAAAAGGTGTCCTACTTTTTTCTCTGCATGCAAAGCACCTCCATCATTGACAGTCAACATTGGCGTCAGCCCCGCCTCGCCACAGCCCTACTAGTCACACTTTTATAGTGCCATAAATCTGATTTTTGAAGCATCCTTTTAAGTTGTGCCACTGAGCCTTAAAAGTTCTCCTACTTCTTACCCCAACTAAATATTACAATTAGGTTATTGGGACCCGTAGATTAACATGAACTGATCTCTATGCACGCTGGGCTTGTATAATCTCTGCTGTGTCGAAATTGACGGCTAGATTTCAGTAACTTTTCTTAAAACATATACATGTCTTCAGCTCCTCTTAGGTCACTTAGTGATCACTGTGCCACCTGAAAAACGCCCATTGCCACCTCCTAAACCGGGAAATAAACTTTCCTTCAATGTCACATTAATTTCTGTTTCACGAAATGGAAATGGAGTGATCCTTCAAAAGCCGGATGAGGAAGACGAAGATGAAGACCAACAAGAAGAGGAAGTTGAGGAGATAGATGAAGAAACTTCAAAGGAAGATAAAAAGGTCCAAATTACAACTGTACAGCCAGCTACTACTCTACCGGCAGATGATAATTTGAACTATATCAGTGAGTATTTTCTACATATTTTGCAACATTTTCATTAAATTTGTAAAGATTAGAAATATAACTAGCTATTTACTTTATTAAGGTATTAAACATGCTCTAAAGCTTTTATGGAGCCACAGGATAGGTAATAAATGTCTAATGCACGATATGTGTCCCATCTCTGGGACCCACACTTATGTCGAGAGGAAGGCTTCCCCATCCTTACTGGTAAGGTAGACGCCAACCACCGTATCCAGGCAGAAAGAATGAAGATATAGCCACACTCCCTGTTTACTTCTACAGGAATTGCAGAAACAGAAGAGCATGCTTGCCCTATCCACATATGTGTATGGAGAATTGGCTGTTTCATGGAGGCTCCAACTGTATGTGTGCAGAAGAAACTGTTTCGTTAAAAGTCTCTCTATATGTTAGTTCTAAGACCATGTAAAATGAAGCCTAGAGTATGTCAGGGCTCCAAAGTAAGGATGTTCCAAATAAAGGGCAGCATAAAATATTAACATAATAGCATATTAACAACATAAACAAATCCCCCGATGTCAGGGTCTATTATATAAATTGCTCACATTCATTAAAGTAGTAAAAATATATCCCTAGGCTACAACACCAAACATAGCCCATAGACAAGTGTGGTGGTGGTTCTGCCTTTACTAGAGTCCTTTTTTCAATGGTAGAGCAAAAGGAAAATTAGATTTATCTGCTTTATTGTTAAGAAATCAGTTTAACAAAGGTTGTGGCCAGTATTAACCCTTTCCAATCCACTATCTGATGTCTGAAGACATTATGATTTAAGGCTGTACAGCTCCGATGTTGGAAGACGTCCTTTGGGGTTCTCCTACTGTATATTGCCAGCCTCTCTGCTGTCGGAGCCTATCCAACGTGTCACCTCATGCAGTACTGGCTTTAGCCAGCATATAGCGCTGTTGTATAATGGCAGAAAAAGAGTAAGCCCCCTAGGAAAACCAGGATACAAATTGGATTGGAAAGGGTTAATGTTATAGCCTCTGCTACATTATAGAAATTGCCTAGAAAATTCCCTGTGAGTACTTAAAAGAGTTGAATGAAATTGATAAATAAAAAGTCTCTTGTGTCTGGTATTACATACCTGCAAAAAAGACTGAGCTGCAATACCAGTCACATCCCGCAGACAGGAGGAGCGCTGTTTTTTGGGGAAAACAAAACCGCCATTTGTGCTTGTCTCAAACAACCCATTCTTTTTTACCACTCTGGTAAAAAAAAAATTCCATGCTTGCACCCCTCACTAGATCGCCTGTCACACTCTGGAGGTCTCTTCTGTGTATTCTAACCACTTCCATGAACCGCAGCTCCCTGTCTGATGCTTGTCGGGAACCATCTTGAGAGTGAGATTTTTTTATGTTCAGTTTCACACGAATCCCACGATGCATTAGCTGAGGTTTTACCTTTCTGCCTGCTGGGGAGTGGGTAGTTTAATTATCATTACCTTCTATATTCTCCTAAATAAGCTACAGCCCATAAGTATACAAATATCTGAAGTGTTGTCACAGTGCAGAGGGATCAGCCCTATTCTGATTTGCACAAGGAAAGACTAGAAACAATGGGATGAAACTGAAAAGGAGGAGACACAGATTAGATATTAGAAAAAACTTTCTGACAGTGAGGGTGACCAATGAGTGGAACAGGTTACCACGGGAGGTGGAGAGTTCTCCTTCAATGGAAGTGTTCAAATAGAGGCTGGACAAATATCTGTCTGGGATGATTTAGTGAATCCTGCATTGAGCAGGGGGTTGGATCAGATGACCATGGAGGTCCTTTCCAACTCTACCATTCTATGATTCTATGATTTAGGAGGATAAGCTGTGATCTCCTCTATTATAACTGTGTGACAGGAGCTACGTGATCATCAGTAGTTGTGGCAGGAGTGCCTGTTCTTCCCTGACTAGAAAATGAATATATTACCCCCAAATAGATTTGAGCTTATTAAAACTGAGATCAAATGATAATCTGAGGAAGAAGAGATCAGGAGTTTCAGATCTAAAGAAATAACTAACCAAAGTAACACTAGCCGCCTTATATATACTTGGGGGAAGTGCTACATCATGAATGAATAAAACAAAAATCACTGCAGTGGCCCTTTAAAATAATATTGTGAGCATTGAAGAACTCTTCCTTACAAAACTAGAACATTGGGAGTCTCTGATCACACCACAAGCCACAGAGTCCATTCTGCAAATTTCAACCATGACAGAAAATAAAACCTAGTTGTATTCCTTCCAAATATTACCCCTAAGGCTCTGCCAGTAGGAAGCAGCGATTTCATTCCTCAACATTTTCCTTGATTTTTTTTTTTTTACGTTTTTGCAACATGATCTGCCTGATGCGAATACAAACAAGCCGAAGACGAAAAAGATTTCAGGGCTTCTGAGAGATGTTACATGCTCACCACAAGTTTGATTTAGGAATTCAGTGCATTGAAACCAAACCACAGACTCACAGGAGAAAAACAGACTACAGTTTAGCTCTACGCTGTAACTTACACATGCAGAAAGAATCCTGACCTAGCCATTGATGCATTTAAAGAGACATCCACCACTGCAATATTTAGTAAAAAATGTTCCACTGCATACAATATTAGAAATGCAATAAGCTTGCTTATAGTCTTGATTAACCCCTTAGTGACTGCCAATATGTCTTTTTACGGCAGTCACTAATGGGCTTTAAACCTGCAGATGCATCTTTTTATGGCAGTGGCTTGGCTGACTACTGGCAGCCAGGCTCCTGCAGTAACTGCCAGAAATGGAGAAACTACAGATCGCAACAGTTTAACCCCTTACTTGGCACAATCAATAACTGCTGTCTGTAAGCAGATGACAGGGAGAGGAGGCTCTTTTTGTTACCCATCAGCACTCTCCAATAAAATCGCATGGTAGCAATAGGTTTCCATGGCCTATGTGTCTGCCATGTAACTCAGCCTATTAGACCTCTCCTACAGCAGAATCTAATAGACTGCTGTCATAGGCATTATAGAATGCACTACACAAGTAATGCAGTGTACTATCCTAGTGATTGAATGATCACATCTACAAGTCCCTTTTGAGGGATTAAAAATAGCGTGAAAAAAGTTCAATAAAAGTTTAATTTAAAAAAAAAATTAATAAAAAGAAAATACTCATTTTTCCTCACAAAAACTCTTCTTAAATGGATAAAATGCCAAAAAGGGTTTTAAAAAGCAGCATATAATAAGTACTTCCATGTTCATAACCACCGAAACAATGAAAATATTTTGTGATTTTATCTGCTGATCGCCATCAAAATAATTTTAGAAAGCAATGACAGAATTGCTATTTTGCTTTGTTCACCTCCCAAAAAAATGCAATAAAAAGCAATTCAAAAGTTGTAAAAAAAAAATCTATGGAGACTTGGTATCGCAGTAATCATGCTAAGAAATGTATTGTGTTATTTTTACTGAATGGCGAATGCTCTAAAATCAAAACCGAAAAAAAATGGCAGAATTTCTGGAGGGGGGGATTCACTCCCTCCTCCTTCTTACATAAAAAAGGAATAAAAGTTATACAACACATTATATGTATGACAGAGTGGTACCATTAAAAAATACAACTCATCCCAAAAAAACAAGCCCTCATAGGGCTGTGTCAAAGAGTTATGGCTCTTGCAATACGACAATGAAAATCGCTTGGTCCTTGGGGCACAAAATAGGCTGGTCACTAAGGGGTTAAAAAGCTCCTACGATTTTATGTTTACAGCTCCTATGCAGTCGCATGTGTTTCAATGATAACAGACTACAAACACATTCTGTGTGATCTGATCGTGTAATCGTATAGCAATCTGTCCCCTATTTCTTGCTGAGCTACCAAATATAAGGGTACTTCTACATGGGATGACTGTCTCAATGACCGTCGCACCTGTGCAATAGTCGCTCAGTGAATGTAGGCAGTGTGCGTCAGACATCTCTTCCAGTCACCCGCTTCCATTCACTTTGAGCAGGCCTTCATTCAATGAATGACAGCCTGTCTAAACTGAGGAAGAAGATCCTGACTAGTCATTTCACTGAGCTAACACGAAGTGACTAGTGACTGATGAGTGATTTCTTGCTCAGTACCCTATCAGGCCTGGGATATCTCGCTTGAGTGATCTTCTGGTTGATAGTTGGCCCGCATAAAAGTACTTTAAGGATAATTCCACACGAGTGGTCGCATTTTTTCCGCCAAAAAAACGCTGCAAAATCGCATCTTTTATTCACTGCGTTTTGTAAGCGTCACTGATGCTTTTTTTGGAGAATAATCTCGCGTCGCATCACTGCCACCTGCAATAAAATCGTGCAATAAAGTCACACGTTTTTTATCACAAAAGTCAAAGGGGTTTCTAATGTTAAAATCGTATGGCAACGCGTGTTTGTCATGTTGCGATGCGATAAAACGCAGGCTCCATAGAATACAATGGGAGATTTTTTTTAAAAAGCAAACGCAGAAAGATAGAACATACCAGGATCTTTTTTATCTCCTGAACATCCCATCAGTGAAAATATCGCAAGTGGGAAGGAAACCATTGATAATCATTGGCTTCATTAACTGATTATCGCAGCAGGTGAAAATCGCGACAAAAACGCGTGTTGTTTTCGCCCGTGTAAAATAACCTTACGGGCTCCTTCCCACTTGTGCTTTTTCTTTAATGTGAATGTCAATGGGATTTTTTATTGTTAAAAATGCATCGCACAAAAATCGCAAAGCACAAACTTGCGATGCGTAAACTTTAAAAAGTCCTATTGACGTTCGCGTAAACAAAAACGCAGCGTTAAAAAAATGCAAGTGGGTAGGAGCCCTCAGTCAGTAAGAAAGGAGGTATGAATGCAGAATCGGATTAAACAAAGTTTCTTACCGTGGAAACATAGGTCTGCAACAGAGCCGTAGATGCAAAAATGGTAGGAGATTTTAAATTAAGACTAGACCAATTCAAACACCATCATACAGATATACAGATCTGTGTTGGATATAAGGAATCACAGAAGTATATACATACAAAAACCCTTCACCACAAAATGCTTCAGTCCACGGATATGTCAAGCATCAAGCCGAGGTAACTGCGAGGCAGGAAAGCCAACATGAAAGCACGCTGGCCGCAGTGATATTTGAGAGGAGCTCCTCAGGCATGTGCGATAGGGCAGCCACCACTATATTACATCATACAACAGTCACATGACGTCTGTAAAAAATATCAATAAATATAGCTTATGAACTAATAATGTATAATTTGTATCTAAAAATTAGACTATTTCAAATACATAAGGGCTTATCCACCGACCGTTGGCGTTTTTACGTGCGCCTGCCAGCACCATAAAAATGAGTGAACTAGCGCACAAAGCTAACGTTTGTACACTCATTCAGATGGCCCAAGCTTGCAATGCCGTTGGGTGGAGGAAGACAGTTTAGTTCTGCTAAACTGTCTCCCCCTTCCCAGCTCTCTGCAAGGGGAGGCGGCAAGATGGGGTGGGAGCTAGTGTGCTAATCTCCCGCCTCCTCTTCGCCTATTGTCGCAGCCAGCAATGGGAGGGAACAGGATGGGGTGGAGCTTAGCTCTGCCCCCCTCCCATTGGAAAAGGCCGGCAAAGCACGTAGAGGAGCAGGAAAGGGGGTGGGAGTTTAGCAGTCACTCAGTAACTCCCTTCCACCTCCCTTCCACAAAATTGCCCGGCCGAAATGCACTATCCTAGCCAGCTGGGCGCTTTTGCGCCGCAGAAATACACCCATATGAACTGGTGCATTGTAAACCAATGAATCAGAGAGGCAGCATATATCAGACGGGGTGTGAAAACCAAGCCAATAAACGCCCGTGTGAATCCCGCCTAAATTGAACAAAAAATACTATTTATAAAAAGACTTCAAAGCTACAAATTTCGTTCAACCTGTTTGGGGCCAATGTATCTAGATTGAAGATCCAAAAAGTTTCTTTTGAGTGACTTATTTTTTCTAGCAGCATCATCTCTACGCATAGCCTCTTCCAAAAGCATCTATTTGAGGTCAAACAGCTTGCGTCCCATTTCAGAGAAATGTCCCGCAACCCTTGTCTCTCCACAGCACTTATTCAGATTATCTTCAATTCTCTCCTGGTTAGCTAGCCTCTAAGGATATAATTTACTTGCAAACCGATGCTCATTTAATCAGACTTTCATTGACCGATTTGTTTATCCAATATATACTTAACTGCAAGGACAAGTACAAAAGTCCTTGGCTGTTACAAGTAAAGTAGCCCTTTATATTAATCGTTTTACCATTGTTTGGATGATGGGTGGGAAGGGTAATGCATTCATACCGGACGTGCTGGCAAAAACACCAAAGGGACAGTGAACTGTATACAGGACCCTAGACTCACGGACATACATAACATAGAACTGAAAAATTGCCAATACACTCACCAAACATCCCCGCACGCAAAAGCAGTTAGAATTACTGTAATAAATATGAGGAATTAATTTGCTAATTGGCCAAGTAACTTAAGCCGCGAGCCCAGCTTCAAGGGTCCTCTTGTCTTGCGGTCCCTACTCTAACGAAACAACATAAACCAGAACTCTGCCTGCAAGCAGAGTGGTCGCTTCGATAAAGGCGGCCCTGTGCTGGAACCTAAGGGCCACACTAGCCTAGAGATGACACATGATTCAGCAGCACAGGACACAGTTCACACACCAACACACATATGCAGGAAACCAAGCCCTAGAGTGAAGGGATACCAGTTTCCTCTTGCAAAGGGGCTGGTATATATATATATATATATATATATATATATATATATTAGTGCAGCAGACCCATGGGGATTGGCTGGCAGGAGGAAATCCATACCCAGCCAGTACAATTATCCCTAACCTGTGAAGCTGTGTTCCTGGAACCCTGTAGAATAACAGATCCCAGCAGCGCAACCTGACAATCTGCTTGGACAATTTCATGGGATCTAC
Organism: Eleutherodactylus coqui; assembly: GCF_035609145.1. NCBI lineage: Eukaryota > Metazoa > Chordata > Amphibia > Anura > Eleutherodactylidae > Eleutherodactylus > Eleutherodactylus coqui. The sequence goes on from NC_089842.1 coordinate 94,917,890, forward strand.
ATCAGCGTTCACCAGGGAATTGGCTAGTGATTTTTCTTTCCTGTACATAAATTTCGGTACCACCGGAAATAAATAAGCATACTTTGGGTTGTTTTTTAACGTACCCAAGTCCAATATAAAAAAAGCCTGCAGGTTTTTTCTTGCAACATACTTTTACCCTTTTGCATGACCTTTAGGCTAGTTTAACATGGGCGATTGAGATTTTGCCACAAGAAAATCAGAGCAAAATCGTGTCTTTGTTGCAGCGATTTTTTTTTTTTTTTAATTTTGATTTTTTTAAAAATATGTTTATTTTTCTAGGATAATCTTGCATTGCACTGTGAATTATTGGTTTCATAATCTGTTTTTTTACTGACTCCCACATCACACGAAAATCGCACAAAAATTACATGATTTTCTCACTCGTGTAAAACCACCCTAAGTGGATGATTTTGGTGTCATTAGATTTGATATATCCTCACCACCGCTGTAAAATTATAAAATTAGAGCTTGATACATTGAGTGACTTGTCAGGCCGGGTCAAAGTTCCTATGTTAAGTCCAGTGGTGCTGTTGTGCTTCAGTCAACAGCGGTGCTAGGGAGAGTCAGGGCTCCTCCACACTGGCGAGGGAAACATCGCAAATTTGAATGAACTCCTTTTATGTTCGTGTAGCAAACATCGCGTCTATCTGGTATTTATTAATATCCCTCTAATCTATTGATGAATGATGATCATACTTAGAAATAAACTAAACTCTGATTTTCCTTTGTCTTTTCCTTCTTTGATCTCAATACTAATTGCAGTAAAGCAAACACATTCAACTTAATCTTCCTAATTTTCCTTCTGGATACTCTTATTACAAATTTAACAATCAAGCTTTCTATTCATTTCAAATACTCACTGTCTTTAGTGTATTCAGCTGGCACCAATGAATTGGCCCTTAGTATCCCTCTTAATATCAGTGGTACATGATGGCTGTCATAATGCAATAAGTTGTTCCTATCGAACTCTTTTAAATGTAAACTAAGCCTGGAACCATTAAAAAAGCATAATACACATGCCCAGATCCATGTTGGCTCACCTTCGGTAAGCCTATAAAATTACATTAAGGAAATAAGATCTGTACCTTGGAGTATAATGTATGGCTAGGACTTGTGGCCACACAATGGTTGCTGGAAAACCGCTACTGAGATCTCAGTGTTTCACTGTGCAGTAAGTTTCCTCTAGCGGTGGCTACAGATCAATGAATGTGGCTACATATAAAATGAATTGTATCATTTAACCTGTGTCAAAGCCAGTAGGAGATTCAAACAGCTCGCCCCTTATTAGGGTTGCTTCCCACGGGCATATGCGTTTTTGCGCATGCCTCAGCGCAACATATTTGCGCTATGTAAAAGGCTTCTTTGCACGCATCAGCGTATTTTACTGCACTTTTTGCGCATGCAGGACATGTGCATTTTCACACGGCAGACAAACTCACCCCGATTTAAGTGGCTATTTAGCCTAATGAGTTCTAAATGCGTCTTTTTTTCCACAGAATTGCACAACATATTGTGCATTGCGCATGTATTTGTGTACCTTCCATAGACTTCTATAGGGAAAAATAAAGCAGTTCCAATATTTTTGCGCACAAGAAATATGCACGCAAAATCAGGAGAAGAGAACAAACTCATTGAATTCAACGGGTTCTATTCTCTACGTATTCTGCGCGTAAATTTTATGTGCACAGAAAGGCTTGTGTGAAGGAGCTCTTATAAAGATATATTGTGAAATGAATCAGCGCAGACCTTGTGAGCTTAAAGGGGTTGTCTCGCGGCAGCAAGTGGGGTTAAGTACTTCTGTATGGCCATATTAATGCACTTTGTAATGTACATCGTGCATTAAATATGAGCCATACAGAAGTTATTCACTTACCTGCTCCGTTGCTAGCGTCCCCGTCGCCATGGATCCGTCTAATTTCACTTTCTTCTGGCGTTTTTAGACGCGCTTGCGCTGTGCAGTCTTCTTCCTGGTGAATGGGACCACCAGAGAGCTGGTCATCGTAGCTCCGCCCCGTCACGTGTGCCGATTCCAGCCAATCAGGAGGCTGGAATCAGCACATGTGACGGGGCGGAGCTACGCGATGACGCGTACATGGGGGCGGAGCCAAAACGCTGCTGCTGCCGAGCCAAAGGGAGAAGACCCATCTGCGCAAGCGCGTCTAAAAAAGCAAGAAGACACCGAAATTAGATGGAGCCATGGCGACGGGGACGCTAGCAACGGAGCAGGTAAGTGAATAACTTCTGTATGGCTCATATTTAATGCACGATGTATATTACAAAGTGCATTAATATGGCCATACAGAAGTACTTAACCCCACTTTCGCGAGACAACCCCTTTAAGTATAAATCTGATTGATATTTCATTGTTATCTGATTAACAACAGTGGAGTAAACCAATGATTGCTGTGTCCATCAGAAGGGAGAGAAGGTGTATCCTGCCTGATAACATTTAGTAATATCTGCTTTAGAGGGTCAATAGGGAGTTCCTTCAGATTTGACAGTAGCTAGAGTGCTGCATGCATCGCTATTCCGCTATTCTTGCCTTTAAGGGCTCCTTCAAATGGGCGCTGCAATTTTCTCGCATGAGCGGAGAGGGGAAGGGAAGGGGGAGGGAGTTTAGCAGAGCAGGAGTCTATGGAAATTGCCGAAATGCGCACCATATGCGCTTTCTTTTCCAGACGTTCGTTTTTACACACCAGAAAATCGCCCATCTGGGATGTAATTCATCAGATGGTCGTGATGTTCGGCCAGCGTTTTGTCACGGCAAAATTGCTGTGATGAAACGCTTGTGTGAATAAAGCCTAGAACTAGAGATGAGCGAGCATACTCGCTATGGACAATTACTCGAGCGAGCATTGTCCTTAGCGAGTACCTAACCACTCGGAAGAAAAGGTTTGGGTGCCGGCGGGGTGCGGGGAGAGGCAGGGGGGAACGGAGGGGAGATCTCTCTCTCCCTCTCCCCCCCCCCCCCCCTCACTCCTGCAACTCACCTTCACCCGCGCCGACACCCGAACCTTTTCTTCCGAGCGGGCAGGTACTCGCTAAGGACAATGCTCGCTCCAGTAATTATCCTTAGCGAGTATGGTCACTCATCTCTACCTAGAACAAAGGAAATGACAAAGAAACCTCAATTTACCCGACCTGGGAGTCAGTTGCAATCTGTCACACATTTTTAGTGTCTTTTTAAACATGTAACACAAGCCTTAAAATGTCACTAGGATATATGTTCCTTCCGCCCCTAATATTTTCACATCAACCAAAAAGAGCCACAACTAGATAATAAGGAGAGGGATGGGGGGCAAAAAGACAAGTGCTAAGGAGTGTCCACCACCCAGGTTATCCAGCCCTTATTAGACACTCCACTACAATACATAGGAGGTTGAAAAGGATAAAGCGACCTTCCACACAGTCCAACATGCCAAACCATATTTTTCCCAATGTTGCTTCCCTAATAAACATTCAATTGTTGTCAGATCTTGTTGCCATCAGTGGGGCAAAAAGATTATTAGTTTATGTCCAGCACACAGGGTTGCAGCCCCCACCAAATGTTTTAGGCTCAAGTGTCTTCTAATTTTAATTAAGCCCTGTATAAAGCAATTTTAGACAATTCAGTTCTACCAATAAAAGATTTTCTGTTGAATCCATATCAAATCCATATCGAATAGATAGCTTTAATTGTCCATTTGGTTACAAACTGATGTCCTTTTCCCCGCAGTGTCTCGACTGAGTGGTATAGAAGCGGCAATCCATCGCCTTAATGTCCAGTTCTATGGCCTAGATATAAAAGTGAACCAGATGTCTGAAAGTGTCTCCAAGATTCGGAATAAGCTCGGTGAAGCAGAGGACACCATCGCAACAGTGTCTGAAATGAATGCAAGAAATCAAAGACAGATTGGACAGATTGAAGGTAGGATTGCCAAGCAGGAACATGTGTCAGGCTGTTGTTTTTTGAGTTAATGTCTTGTTTTAATTACAATATTTCATACTTTTCTGAGGGACAATCAGTTTTTTTTTTCTAGGGGTATGGGCTTCATTATGCAGAAGCCCAAAAACACAAGAGAGAAATTTTAAATTACTCTATTGCTAGCTAAATAGTGACCTAGATCCTTGGTTCCCAACTTGTGTTATATGTATCCTGTGAGAAGTTGGGGAGGGGAGGGGGGTGCACCATGCCTCTAGGAGATATGCTGTCCCTATTCTGTACATATGTCATACCTCTAGGAGATACTCACACTGGCCTTATTCTGTACATGCAATACTGATGCACAATGTATGTGTGTACTCTTCAATGTTATCTAGTCTGCCTAGTGCATCATGAATAATGTTGAGGCTCATCCTCAGTAGAAGGAGTTTGAAAAGTTTTGCTGCTTTCTTCCACAAGCAGTGGAACCCCGGACCACAGGTTGTATGTGATACTGCAGACACAACCTATAGACAGGTGAGGTAAACTACTTGGTGCAGGTTCCAGAAGGTTTGCACAGTGTGCATCCCTATTACAGCCATTTGCAGAAGTATGCCTAGTAGCAAAGCGCTAGCAGGGAATGGAGAGGAACGTCGGCCAGGTGAGCATTCCACCATAACAAGTTTTTAAAATACAAAGTTATATATCAATGTATTTACTTGAGTCATATTCCATGCCACCTTTAAGAAAGGTAAAATATAGGCTTACCGGGATAAAAGTGACGTCCAAATTTATCATCTGCCATGGAAAGTACAATTCCATCTTAATCCATTGGCAAATTGGAATGAGTGAGGATCAAAGAAATATGCGATCTGTGACCCAAAAATAGGGAAGTCCTACTAATAGATGTGAAGATAATTACTAAACTAAAGGGTTAAGTATATTATATCTAAATGTATGGCCCCCTTACAGATCTTAAGAAGCTCATTATTCAAACATCTTGCTTGTAAAAAGTTATGATGCCACCATCAACTTTTATCTATTCACACATGAAGAACATTGAGGCTCCTCTGGAGCTATATCTTAAAGACGATGGGTCTGCATAATTCAGCAACATCCAGAAGGGCTGTTTGAAGCGTGAGCATTACTAAGTGCTCTAGGCAGCTCTTCTTTCCATGTATCCATGGGATAATGCACCATCTACTGGGAAACATAAAGAAATGACAAGTAACCTAAGAGCATAGCAATCATATATAATAACAGCACTAGAAACATTTCAGGACGCATTCCACTACATTAGATTTCGTAGAACAATTACAAGTTTTAGGTATTTGTACCTTATTAAAGGAAGAATAGGATCTTTGTAAGTTATGACCAGAACCATACAACCAAAGCCATTATTTCAGTCATCTTGTAACATTAAGTTAGAATAATATTTCTTATGTTTTTCAGGAACACCTTTTTTATCAAATTTTGGGGGACTATTTTTGTTTTACAGTTCCAGAACATTGTAGCACACTGTAGAGCAGATGTACTAATCATGTCTAAGACAGTGTAAACTTAGACCACGTAGCCGGAAGATGAGCTAAATTTACCATTGTGGTTTGCACTGTATGATAAATTTGGTGCATCTTGCTTAGCATGTTAGTTACTTTTGTCTATCTTTACACCATCTATTGGTTGACTTACTTTGCACCAAAATGCTGTCCCATTAAGCTGAAAACCTGCAGCAAATATGCACCATATCCACAGTGGCCCAAACTGCACCTAAATACGAGCTTTGTGTCAGGACTAGAGATGAGCGAACGTGTTCGTCCGAACTTGATATCCGTGCGGATATTAGGGTGTTCGTGATGTTCGTTATTCGTAACGAACACCATGCGGTGTTCGGGTTACTTTCACTTCCTTCCCTGAGACGTTAGCGCGCTTTTCTGGCCAATTGAAAGACAGGGAAGGCATTACAACTTCCCCCTGCGTCGTTCAAGCCCTATACCACCCCCCTGCAGTGAGTGGCTGGGGAGATCAGGTGTCCGCCTAATATAAAAGTTGGCCCCTCCAGCGGCTCGCCTCAGATGCCTTGTGAGTTAGATGAGGGACAGTGCTGTTTGTACCGGAGCTGCTGTAGGGAAAGAATTGGTAGTTAGTGTAGGCTTCAAGACCCCCAAAGGTCCTTATTAGGGCCACTGATAGCTGTGTGTTGGCTGCTGTTAGCAGTGGCAATTTTTTTTTCTCTCAAAATCGTCTCTGCAGAGCGTTGCACCCGGCATTAGGGACAGAAGTGTTGCATAGGCAGGGAGAGTGTTAGGAGTGAGTGTAGCCTTCAAGAACCTCAACGGTCCTTTCTAGGGCCATATTTAACCGTGTGCAGTACTGTGCTGGCTGCTGTTAGCTGTGCTGCATATTTTTTTTCTTCTCAAAATCGCCTCTGCAGAGCATTGCACCCTCCATTGATACTGCAGGGAAAGAATTGTGTAGGCAGGGCCACAACACAGTTATTATTCATTGAATATACGCAGTGCGGCCTTTTGCTTGTAAAACAAGTGAAAAAATTCTATTTGACCTGCCTCTGTCCGTCCTAAGGGCTGTGGACACGTGTCGGCTGCGTGTGCAACGTTTAAAAATCAGACGCACCCAGCTACGCTTTACTGCTGGCTTCGCCATTTGCTTTCCTTAATTGGGAAAAAAAATACCTGCTCTGCCAGAGTTATAATAACTCTGCTACCCTCAAGTTCTGTGCCACATTAGCAGGGCCACAGCACAGTTATTAAACTTCTCATGTTCATTGAATATACGCAGTGCTGCCTTTTGGTGGAAAAAAACTGAAAATAATTCTATTTGTCCTGCCTCTGTCCGTCCTAAGGGCGGTGGACACGTGTCGGCTGCGTGTGCAACGTTTAAAAAACAGACGCACCCAGCTACGTTTTACTCCTGGCTTCGCCATTTGCTTTCCTTAATTGGGAAAAAAAATACCTGCTCTGCCAGAGTTAATAACTCTGCTACCCTCACGTTCTGTGACACATTAGCAGGAAAACAGCACAGTTATTAAACTTAGATTATTCATTCACTAGAGGCAGTGGGGCCTTTCGTTTTCAAAAAAGGGAAAAAATTATATTTGGCCTGCAGTCTTGCGCCAATTTATTTCCTGCCTGTGAAATCAAATCACTGGTAATACAGCATGCTGAGGGGTAGGGGTAGGCCTAGAGGACGTGGACGCGGCCGAGGACGCGGAGGGCCAAGTCAGGGTGTGGGCACAGGCCGAGCTCCTGATCCAGGTGTGTCGCAGCCGACTGCTGCGCGATTAGGAGAGAGGCACGTTTCTGGCGTCCCCACATTCATCGCCCAATTAATGGGTCCACGCGGGAGACGGTTATTAGAAAATGAGCAGTGTGAGCAGGTCCTGTCCTGGATGGCAGAAAGTGCTTCAAGCAACCTATCGTCAACACGCAGTTCTGCACCGTCCACTGCTGCAAATCCGAATCCTCTGTCTGCTGCTCCTCCTTCCTCCCAGCCTCCTCACTCCACTACAATGACACCTGCTCAGGAGCGGGAACACTCCCAGGAACTGTTCTCGGGCCCCTGCTTAGATTGGGCAGCAGCGGTTCCTCTCCCACCAGAGGAGTTTATCGTCACTGATGCCCAACCATTCGAAAGTTCCCGGGGTCCGGGGGAAGAGGCTGGGGACTTCCGCCAACTGTCTCAACAACTTTCTGTGGGTGAGGAGGACGATGACGATCAGACACAGTTGTCTTGCAGTGAGGTAGTAGTAAGGGCAGTAAGTCCGAGGGAGCAGCGCACAGAGGATTCGGAGGAAGAGCAGCAGGACGATGAGGTGACTGACCCCACCTGGTGTGCAACGCTTACTCAGGAGGACAGGTCTTCAGAGGGGGAGTCAAGGGCATCAGCAGGGCAGGTTGCAAGAGGCAGTGCGGTGGCCAGGGGTAGAGGCAGGGCCAGACCGAATAATCCACCAACTGTTTCCCAAAGCGCCCCCTCGCGCCATGCCACCCTGCAGAGGCCGAGGTGCTCTAAGGTCTGGCAGTTTTTCACAGAGACGCCTGACGACCGACGAACAGTGGTGTGCAACCTTTGTCGCGCAAAGCTCAGCCGGGGAGCCAACACCAACAGCCTCACCACCACCACCATGCGCAGACATATGATGGCCAAGCACCCCACAAGGAGGGACGAAGGCCGTTCAGCGCCTCCGGTTTGCACCCCTGCCTCTCCCCCTGTGCCCCAACCTGCCACTGAGATGCAACCCCCCTCTCAGGACACAGGCACTACCGCCTCATGGCCTGCACCCACACCCTCATCTCCGCTGTCCTCGGCCCCATCCAGCAGTGTAGTTCAGCGCACCGTCCAGCCGTCGCTTGCGCAACTGTTGGAGCGCAAGCGCAAGTACGCCGCCACGCACCCGCACGCTCAAACGTTAACCGTCCGCATAGCAAAATTCATCAGCCTTGAGATGCTGCCGTATAGGGTTGTGGAAGCTGAGTCCTTCAAAAGTATCATGGAGGCGGCGGCCCCGCGCTACTCAGTTCCCAGTCGCCACTACTTTTCCCGATGTGCCGTCCCAGCCCTGCACGACCACGTCTCCCGCAACATTGTACGCGCCCTCACCAACGCGGTTACTGCCAAGGTCCACTTAACAACGGACACGTGGACAAGCACAGGCGGGCAGGGCCACTACATCTCCCTGACGGCATATTGGGTGAATTTAGTGGAGGCTGGGACAGAGTCAGAGCCTGGGACCGCTCACGTCCTACCCACCCCCAGAATTGCGGGCCCCAGCTCGGTGGTGGTATCTGCGGAGGTGTATGCTTCCTCCACTAAAGCACCCTCCTCCTCCTCCTCTGTCTCGCAATCAAGATGTGTTAGCAGCAGCATGTCGCCAGCAGTCGGTGTCGCGCGGTGTGGCAGCACAGCGGTGGGCAAGCGTCAGCAGGCCGTGCTGAAACTACTCAGCTTAGGCGATAAGAGGCACACGGCCCACGAACTGCTGCAGGGTCTGACACAGCAGACCGACCGCTGGCTTGCGCCGCTGAGCCTCCAACCGGGCATGGTCGTGTGTGACAACGGCCGTAACCTGGTGGCGGCTCTGCAGCTCGGCAGCCTCACGCACGTGCCATGCCTGGCCCACGTCTTTAATTTGGTGGTTCAGCGCTTTCTGAAAAGCTACCCATGCTTGTCAGACCTGCTCGTACAGGCGCGCCGGCTCTGCACACATTTCCGCAAGTCCCACACGGACGCTGCCACCCTGCGCACCCTGCAACATCACTTTAAGCTGCCAGTGCACCGACTGCTGTGCGACGTGCCCACACGGTGGAACTCTACGCTCCACATGTTGGCCAGGCTCTATGAACAGCGTAGAGCTATAGTCGAATACCAACTCCAACATGGGCTGCGCAGTGGGAGTCAGCCTCCTCAATTCCTTTCAGAAGAGTGGGCCTGGTTGGCAGACATCTGCCATGTCCTTGGTAATTTTGAGGAGTCTACCCAGGTGGTGAGCGGCGATGCTACAATCATTAGCGTCACCATTCCTCTGCTATGCATCTTGAGAAATTCCCTGCAAAGCATAAAGGCAGCTGCTTTGCGCTCGGAAACGGGGGCGGGGGAAGACAGTATGCCGCTGGATAGTCAGGGCACCCTCCTGTCTATTTCTCAGCGCGTACAGGAGGAGGAGGAGGAGCATGAGGAGGATGAGGAGGAGGGGGAAGAGACAGCTTGGCCCGCTGCTGACGGTACACCGGCTGATTGCCTGTCATCCTTTCAGCGTGTATAGCCTGAGGAGGAGGAGGAGGAGGAGGATCCTGAAAGTGATCTTCCTAGTGAAGACAGCCATGTGTTGCGTACTGGTACCCTGGCACACATGGCTGACTTCATGTTAGGATGCCTTTCTCGTGACCCTCGCGTTGCACGCATTCTGGCCACAACGGATTACTGGGTGTACACACTGCTCGACCCACGCTATAAGGAGAACCTGCCCACTCTCATTCCCGAAGAGGAAAGGGGTTCGAGAGTGTTGCTATACCACAGGACCCTTGCGGACAAGCTGATGGTAAAATTCCCAGCCGACAGCGCTAGTGGCAGAAGGCGCAGTACCGAGGGCAAGGTAGCAGGGGAGGTGCGGAGATCGAGCAGCATGTACATCCCAGGCAGTGCAACAGTCTTTAAGGGCCTGGACAGCTTTATGGCTCCCCACCAAGACTGTGTCACCGCTCCCCAGTCAAGGCTGAGTCGGCGGGAGCACTGTAAAAGGATGGTGAGGGAGTACGTAGCCGATCGCACGACCGTCCTCCGTGACGCCTCTGCCACCTACAACTACTGGGTGTCGAAGCTGGACACGTGGCCTGAACTAGCGCTGTATGCCCTGGAGGTGCTTGCTTGTCCTGCGGCTAGCGTCTTGTCGGAGAGGGTGTTTAGTGCGGCTGGGGGAATCATCACAGATAAGCGTAGCCGCTTGTCAACCGACAGTGCCGACAGGCTAACACTCATCAAGATGAACAAAGGCTGGATTTCCCCAGACTTCTGTTCTCCACCAGCGGACAGCAGCGATACGTAAGCAATACGTAGGCTGCACCCGCGGATGGAAGCTACGTTCTCTCTCACCATCCAAAACGGGGACATTTCTGCTTCATCAATCTGTGTCTAATATTCCTCCTCCTCCTCCTGCTCCTCCTCCTGAAACCTCACGTAATCACGCTGAACGGGCAATTTTTCTTAGGGCCACAAGGCTCACTCAAATAATTTTTCTGAACAATTTTTATAAGTTTCAATGCGCTTATAAGCGTTGGAACTTTAACTTGAACCAATTTTTCGTTACACTGGGCTGCCTCCAGGCCTAGTTACCACTTAAGCCACATTAACCAAAGCGATTCACCTGCCATCTTGGTTGGGCATGGCCAATTTTTACTGAGGTACATTAGTACTGTTGGTACACCAATTTTTTGGGGCCCTCACTTACAGTGTAATCATAGCAATTTGTATGTTCTTCGCCTGCACTCATGGTACAGAAAGGTGTGTGGGGTTGGCCTACACTTTAGCTACTTAAATGTAACTTGGGCCTTGGCTATACTAAGGCTACTGAAATGGAACTAAGACTGCGCTCCCACTATACTGCTGCTTCAGAATTGTTACTGGGGCCTGTCTTGAGTGCTACTATTGCTGACATGGAACGAAGACTGCGCTCCCACTATACTGCTGCTTCAGAATTGTTACTGGGGCCAGTCTTGAGTGCTACTATTGCTGACATGGAACGAAGACTGCGCTCCCGCTATACTGCTGCTTCGGAATTGTTACTGGGGCCTGTCTTGAGTGCTACTATTGCTGACATGGAACGAAGACTGCGCTCCCGCTATACTGCTGCTTCGGAATTGTTACTGGGGCCTGTCTTGAGTGCTACTATTGCTGACATGGAACGAAGACTGCGCTCCTCCTATAATGCTGCTACTGATATGTTAGTGGGGCCTGTCCTAATGCTACTGCTGAAATGTTACGAATTCTGGGCTCTGCCTATACCGCTGCTAATGGTATGTCTCTGGGGTGTGGAAACAGAGGCTTCCCAAAGACATGATGGCGGCGAGGCCATTTCCCACCAACGTGGTTACTGTTAAGGTGCATATAACCACGGACACGTGGAGAGGACACGTAGTGCCTCAAAAACATCCCCCTCCTCCTCCAACAGGGAAAACATTCTTGGCAAATGCCTTTGCATTGGTTCGTCTGGTGGCAGTCCAAGAATTTCACCTTTACCGAAACAACAAGAGAGCCCCCACACCATCCCCCCGCCACGGCCCACTTAATCCTGGCCGCATTCCGAAAACCAACAAAATACAACCGTGCTACTAGGTCCGCAGTCACCACCACATTACCACCAAAGCGGTTACTGTTAAGGTACATATTACCAGTCTGACTGGGGCATGCAGACACCTTGACCGAATGAATAGTGTGTGGCACATAGGTTCCCCATTGCTATGCCCACGTGTGCAGCTCCTGATGGCGGTGGCACAGGATTATATTTCTCATTGCTTCTGTACAGCATTGTGGGCTATCGCCCCGCCCCTTTTAAAGAGGGTCGCTGCCTAGCCGTGCCAACCCTCTGCAGTGTGTGCCTGCAGTTCCTCCTCATGGCAGACGCACTTCTAAATAGACATGAGGGTGGTGTGGCATGAGGGCAGCTGAAGGCTGCGCAGGGACACTTTGGTGTGCGCTGTGGGGGGGAGGGGGGGCGGTTGGTCAGCATGTAACCCAGGAGAAGTGGCAGCGGAGTGTCATCCAGGCAGTGATTGTGCTTTGTTGTAGCTAGTGTGGTGCTTAGCAAAGGTATGCCATGCTAATGAGGGCTTTTCAGAAGTAAAAGTTGTTGGGAGGGGGGGGGGCCCACTCTTGCCGGTATTGTGGCTTAATAGTGGGACCTGTGAACTTGAGATGCAGCCCAACATGTAGCCCCTCGCCTGCCCTATCCGTTTCTGTGTCATTCCCATCACTTTCTTGAATTGCCCAGATTTTCACACATGAAAACCTTAGCGAGCATCGGCGAAATACAAAAATGCTCTGGTCGCCCATTGACTTCAATGGGGTTCGTTATTCGAAACGAACCCTCGAACATCACAGGAAGTTCGTTTCGAATAACGAACACCCGAACATTTTGGTGTTCGCTCATCTCTAGTCAGGACCAAAACCCAAGAGCTCCTGTGTTCCAAGCGTCGGCTCTACCTGTTGTTATCCATCCCTCTGACAAGCTCCCCTGTTCTTATCCCTTGTTCTTATCCAGTCCCTGTTTTCTTGGTTGTTCCACCCTGTTTTCCTGATTACACACGCTACAAAACCTGGCCTAGCACCTTCTATGCTTGCGAGATTACTGTGCTTTACGTTTGTAGTCAAGCTCAACCAGCTGCCTGCTCCTCCATACTGAAACTGACATCTCCATATACTGACCTCTGGCTTCCCTTGACTTTGCTACCTGCCTGCTCCTTTGTATTTCAATGACAGTTCAGTGTACCGACCTCTGGCTTCGCCTGACTACACTACCTGCCTGCACTGGTCACTATAAGAGGCTCCAAACCTAAATCAGAACTGTGACATTTTGTATTTCAAGAGTTGAATTCTGCAGCATAAATAGACATGCTGCGGATTCATTGCAGAAATTTTTCACACCATATATATTTTTTAAATCCGCTCCATAAGGATTGCACTGTAAATGCTGCAAAATTTCTGCATTTTTGGCCCATCTGAAGGGGGCCTTAAGTTATGCCCTTCCCTCCAAGTCATGCCTCTTGTCTAAAAAAGGGCAAAAATTGTCTAAAACACATAATAAATGTGGTAAAAGGCATTTCCACCAATTTTTTGGGCACAAATTGAGACAGAACTTTGGTGCATTTAAGTCCCTTTAGAAGATCTTCTGCTATGTGTTTGTGTCCTTTCTAAAATTTGTCCTGATGAATTGATGTGATACAGAGTGTTGAATTTGTCCATTATTTTGAATTCCATGAATCGAAACAGCATAGATTAAAAATGTTGCTGCAAGCATAGGTAGTAGTGGCAAGGGCATAAATACAGGCATCAGGGCCACTGGCTTTACAACAGTGCTCTCCTATCTGTGGCTCTCTAACTTTTGCAAAACTATAGCTCCATGTGTGCCGGAATAGTTTTGCAACAGCTGGAGAGCCTCTGGTTGGATATAATTGTTCCACCACCTTATTAGCAAATAAGGTTGTGGGGATTAAATCTAACACGACTGCTAGGAGATTCTTCAATAAAGAGACAGTACTGAATTTGTTTTCATGCAAAAAAAAAACAAAATAGTGTTTTCATTTTTTTCTGCCTCAGCCTGCACCATAATACAAGGTAACAGAAATGATTTGGGCTAGAACTGTAAACCCTTTGTTAAGCTGATGTAGTGCACAGAGTTTCCTTTTGGCGAGATGGAAATGGTTGGCCAAGTTGCCTTCCATTTGAAACTCCCTGCCAGTCTAAAGTATTTAATACATCACTGCTTAAACCAATCAAAGTGAAACCTTTTCCAAGAAGAAGTGAGCCACCGCCTCCACCAGTGAACGTCCAGGGTGTAAAGGAGTACATTGTAGACGAGATCTTAGATTCCAGGATGTTTAATGTGGTGGAGCGGATATGGGTCTGAGAAGAACTCATGGGACCTGGACTGCAATGTACATTCATATCCTCAAATCAACATAAAACAGCATTGGATCTGCGCATTGTCTTGTTGGATATATTGCTGCCCATTCCCAGAGTATTGCCACATTGCCGGCAGCCGATTATTGTCTAGAATGTCAAGGTACATCTCTGTGTTCATCGTTCTTGCCACTACAACTAATGGACTGAGACCATACCACGTAAAACGTCCCAAGACCATAATGGAACATCTGCTCTACTTAGCCATTTGTACAACACACTCAGGCAAAAGGTGTTCCCCAGCCATTCTCCACACCCAGGTATGTCCACCTGATTTGAAGATGGAGTAGTATGATTCGTTACTCCACAGAAAGTTCTTCCATTGCTCAACTCTCCAATGGTGACGATTTCACCATTATGGATGGGCTAATGCATTGCACTTTGTGATGGTTGGCTTGCGTGCAGCAGAAGAACCTGTATGCTCAATAGTGTGCAATTCCCATCACAAACTATGGTTGATACCTCCAAGAGTCTGCATCTTATATATGATGGCTTAGGACATGTTAATAAGACACAATCCCTTCTACTGATAACCATATCCAATACTTTTGGTAGGAAAATGTTTATAGCTAGTAAAGGCATTTACTTTTCAATGAATACTTCTATGGGGTGGAGCTGATCTATTTAAACAAAATAAATCTGTGCAAAAGGCAGTAAGATGCAATGAAAGTGGCAATGGCAAGTAGGAATGACACAGAGTCATAGTTAGGTATGTATATTGCATATAATACACATAAATGTCCCAATAATCCAGCCTCTGCGGACCATGCTGAATTATCAGAGTTTAATTTGCATGTTTATCATAATGTTAAATGTAGTTTTATAGTAAAACTGCTTCATGAGTTTAGCGAATGTGCTTTCAGAAACATATCCCACAGCTTTGTAATCCTTCTCTATTACATGCATGGTTACCAATAAGTGATATTCCCCTTTAAGAATGAAAGAGATCCTCTATTTCACCTGGAATTCCTGCTGAGAAAACACTGTTCCAACCTCTCGCTCAGCTGGAAGCCATCTTCTGTAGAAGTTAACTATACCAGCATTTGCTTTTCTGATGTGATCCTGCAGGGCGATTGACTACTATAATACAAAGCTTTAGGCTGTTACTACAAAGCCAGGGGCATGGAAGTCCAAATCCCATTCCACACAGGCTTTTATGTACTCTATGTATAGTGTCATCACTTTCTGTGACCCTAGCCAATACAAATCAAGAGTAATAACATGGGTGAACCCACATGTACACCAGTTATTGTTGAGTATTTTAGGGTACATTCACATGAGGTGGAAATGCTGCCGAATGTCCGCTGTGGAAAATTCTACAGCAAATTATGCATAAAAATTTAGACTTTAGATTTGACCCGGAATCAGCTGCGTATTTGCATGGCGCTGTCAGTGCACCCCAACACACCTGACCAGTGGCTTGGCGCTCACTAGAGACTGCTGGGGGGCCTTTACTGGGGTGCACTGACAGCGCAATGTATTCCAAGATGAGGGAGATATGAAGCTACTAAAATCAGCTGCAGAATTTGCAGCAGAATTTTACACAATTAATATTCTGCAGCATTTCTGCCCCATATACACTTTTAGTGGCATGTTCGGAAAATCTCCGGGGCTTGCTGCAGAGACCATGCAGTTAAACCCCGCAAGATTTCTGTGGACAGCTCTAGTGCTGAAATTTGCAGAGCACTAAGCTGTCATCTGAAAAACCTGCCCTGTGAGGCATGACATGGTAATAATAAACCTGCCACTGAAGGGGTTAAGGCAAATTTCTGACACGCGGACGTTAGTATATCTGCCCCAATCTTTCAGTTTCTCAAAATTTTCAAGGTATTCTTTTGCTGTCAGTGAATAAGAACACTCTTGTTTACATTCACAGATAGCAAACTTCTATATAGCTAGTGCTTCTCTCAGCTGAGAAATGCATACCATTTTATCGGTCTAGGCAATGCTCTGTGAGCTAAACAGCCTGGACAGCAGACTGGTACATTCTAGCCAGTGTAGGACTGGGTAGCCCAGGGACCATCAGTAATTGTATTCTCGAAGCCCACTGTGCAGCTACATGCAAGTATTACCTGATCCTTGTTGACAAAGTCCTCACCGCTGCATTCTCCGCATACAGAGAGTTGGCTGAATTTGCATGCGGATGTTTCCACTGAAGCATAGGGAGAATGCAGCAGGCAGGAATTGGTTAACTTCTATTTCCCCAGAATGCCAAGATCTTGTGTGCAACTCATATGGGGATAGCTCAGGTTCCACCAGGGAAATCACTTGTTCTCCTGTGAGTTAGTCCAAGCCTGATTGTAGCAAACTACCAGAGAGATTTATGATGTTGCTGCTGCCTGCTGTATTTAGCTCACAGAGCATTGTCTAGACTGGATACAATTGTATCCACTTCTCATCTGAGAAGAACTAGTTATATAGTACATGACTCTAAAACCTGTCAATATAAACATATGTTCATGTTTGTGTTCAAAGTTCTGTCTGAAGATTCTGCAAATTTTCCTAGAAAAAATAGCGCAGTCAGACGCCATAATGGAAGCCAGGCGGGCCATAGTCAATGAGGTCCAGAAGGTGCCATTCATGTCCGTCATATAATGAACCCAGCATTCTATTGCTTGTTGTGCTGCTTGAACAATAGAAATGATTATGGCAGATGGGAATGAGGCCTAAACGAGGGTGTTCTCATTGACGGCCAATAAAAACATTTCAAATGTTTATTAATTGAAACATAACGTATGATAAAAAGTTGTAGAACTTCTTGTGAAAGCATCTCACATTGACATCTGCATTCAATAACCCTACTTTGATACGCTAAAAAAAACTTAATAAACTCAATACTTTGATATTCTCTATTCTTTCTAGGTTGCTTGAAGGGTAAGAGATATTACAGAAAGTGCTATCTTATTTTTCAACACTTTGAAAACTACGCTACAGCACAGCAGCTTTGCCACAGGCGAGGTGGAAACTTGGCAATGCCTATAGACCAGAACGAATTTAATGCCATAGCACAGTATGTTCATGATGCATTCTTTCCATTCAACTGGCCTGTCTGGATTGGGATTAATGATCTACGCTCAGAAGGGATGTATTTGTTTGAGAATGGGCATCGTGTGTCTTATTTCAATTGGTACAAGGATCACTTGGTGACACAGCCAAATGGTGCCACTATTGAGAACTGTGTGTCCATCTCATCAGATGACGGAAAGTGGTGGGACAATGACTGCTCAAGGAGAATGTACTACATCTGTGAGTACTAAGTGCGAGCTCGGGGGTCACAAATACAGCTCTGCTTGTAGTATCTATGTCACATGTTGTATAGTTTATATCTCAGGTAACCATATTAATGCTTAGAATATGCAACAAGCCTTCAACTGAGTGCAAGCACAATGTTAGACAGCAAGAAATGTTTCAAAAAGTTGCAAGATGTTCCTTTTTCCTCAAGATTTACTTTGATAAATAGTTCAAAAAGGGTGGACCACTCTTATTTAGGAGAACAGGTTCCTGGGATAGTTAACATTATAAGTAGATATGAGCGAGTATACTCGCTAAGGCTAACTACTCGAGCGAATAGTGCCTTAGCTGAGTATCCTCCGGCTCGTCTGTAAAGATTCGGCTGCCGGCGCGGGTGACAGGTGAGTTGCGGCGGTGAGTAGAGGGGAGCGGGGGGGAGAGAGGGAGAGAGAGATCTCCCCTCCGTTTCTCCCCGCTCTCCCCCGCCGCTCCCTGCCGGCCCCTGAATCTTTAGAGACGAGCGGGAGGATACTCAGCTAAGGCACTATTCGCTCGAGTAGTTAGCCTTAGCGAGTATACTCACTCATCTGCGAAATACATAATCCCACTTGACTGCAAGATTCCAATTTTCAGTCTAGCTTCCTTCCAGTGCATATACCCTAGGCCAATGTTTTACTAGCCTGTAGTTAAGAGTACGGCACATTGGAGCCACTAGTGTATTTATTCTCCTCTTACCTCCAGTTGGAAACTAAAGGGGTTTTCTGCAACAAAAGTTGCATTTCACTAAAAACTAAGCCACATATTCAGCTTTCAGATCCTTCCTCCAAACCCAACTTTTAGCAGGGCTGCCTACTATTGCTTATTAGTGAGGACATGCAGAAATAACACGAGGAAAGCAAAGCAGGAGACCATGGAGCCATCAAAGAGAAAGTGGTGGAAATTTCTAAGATGAGTGTGTGACTATTACTTATTTTTAGCTGAATGTAGCTAAGGCTTTATTCACACGAACGCCGCCCAAATTTCATGATCATACGATGTATTGGATTCCAATGCATTTGTTCAGATGACGATTTTTCCCTGTGTAAAATCGGCCAGCCGGAAAAGATAGCACATACGGTGCGCATTCTGGCCAGCTGCTATTACGCTGACCAGAAAAGATAGGTTTGGACATATCTTTGGCCGTTATATTCTGGCCGGTCCCATAGACTCCTATGAGAGCTGCCAGAAAAGGGAAGTGGGAGGGAGTTTAGCAGCGTCTCTGCTAAATTCCCTCCCCTTGCCAGCTGCTGGTAAAGGGCTGGAGCGAAGAGGGGGTGGGAGCTTCTGTGCTAAAGTACCACCCCCTCCCATTGCCGGCAACTCCCATAGGCTGGAGTGAAGAGGGAAGGAACTAGCTCTGTTAAGCTCCTGCTCCCTCCCTTTGCAGGAAGGTGTGGAAAGGGGGAGGGAAGGTGGAAGTAGTTTAGCAGAGCTAAACTCTCTTCCCCACCCGACAGTATTCCGGGTATATACACCGCACCCGGTCCCTGTGAACGGGCGCCTCTCGTTCATGTGATTTTCGGCCATGGTGTGGCCGGCTAAAAATCACAGCACCCGTGTGAAAAAGTCTTGATACTGAGGTCTTATAATGTTAGAAAACTCATTTAAGCGGCTTGTACCAGGATGACAAGTTACTGATTGGTGGGGGTCGCACTGCTGAGTCCCCCGCTGATCTTGAGAACAGGGGTCCTTTGTGCTTCTCTGCCTGTCACTGTCATTTCTTCCCCTGCGGTGACGTCAACATGAATGGAGTGCTGGCTGAGAATTCATTACTGCAGTTGCATTGACATAAAAAGATCTGGGTCTGCTCACCTTGGCTGTGCTGAAGACCAAGAAAGCTCCAAATACCCCACAGAAAAAGAAGAGGGATCCTGCCATGATTAAGACTACATAGCCTGAAAAACGTAGACCAAGTCTGCATTTTATGCTGATCTTTCTACTTGCATCCATGGGAATACGGCATATATAATAAAGTATGGATATGTAATATATTTATTGCTGTTGCAATATCACTAGGGCCTGTATGGCATCAGCCATGTAGGCATTCATACATATGAAGATGCACACCAAAATACATGGACAGAGTAATGTCTACTTAGGGTTATTAGCTTTAGTTGGTGCAACTTAGTATGCTGGTAGCATAGACATCACCACATTAGTATCGCATTATCTGTAAATCAATCAGCTGACCAGAAAATTGGTTTTGATGGCCATGGATTATTATTTATTCAACTCTCAGTTTTAGGCAAAGATGTTCACCAATAAGCCATTGACTGTGAGGGTTGCAGTAAGCATAACAGCTGCCCCCCCCCCCCCCCCCAAAAAAAAAGCATTCTTGTCTATTCTAGTACTAATTAATCAATAATGGTAGTAGGGAATATTAAGTTAATAACAAGCCTATTAAGCCCACAACCTATTCACAACAATTTATCCTTCTGCACACCAGCTTGCTGACCATTTCCAAGTAGCAACAGGAAATGTATTTTTATATACCAAGTAAAGATTAAAGGGGTTGTCTGAGTTATGTATTTAATTCATGCTCCCCATGTATAAAAGCAATCAAAGATCCCATCCATACTCACCTCTCCTGGCTCTCCGCAGCTTCGTCCTTCGCACCCAGTCTCTGCTGAAAGGCTGCAGTCTGCCTCTGTATGGGTAGTCACAGGCTGATGCAACCAATCATAGATTTCAGCGTTCGAACACAAAGGTCTATGATTGGCTGCAGCAGCCTGTGACGTCCTATCTACAGCCTGACTGCAGCTTGTCAACACAGCGTCAAAAGGATGACTGGATCTGCAGCAATAGACACAGCGGGGAGCCTGGAGAGGTAGGATCTGTTATTGTTTTTATACATGGGGAGCATGAAATAAAAAAATAATCATTTCAGACAACCCCCTTAATTAAAAATCACTGAAACGTCAAAGATGTAAAAATATATTGCGACAATGGTGACATTTCTATATCCGCTAACTGTATACCCAATAGTGGAAACACTACTGTAGGACTATAAACAAGCACAGTGTGAAGTGTGTCTTACAAAGCTTCTGGCTCACTAAATCATAAAAATCTTCAACATAAGTGATTTCTATTAATTTTTTGGTACATTCAATAATATAATTGGTAATTTTGTTCTGTGAGGGATTTTTTCACATATGTTCTTTGCGCTACAACAAATAAAACTATATAAAATATTTGTCTACTGCATTTTATACACTTTATGCTTTATTAATCCAGATGATCATCATTGCAACAAGGTATAATCATGTTGTGGGTGAGAAAGTGTTCTCGAATAGAGATGAGCAAGCACCCAAATGCTCGGGTCCTCGTTATTCGAGTCGAGCTTTTCGTAAAATTCGAGAGCTCTACTCGAGTAACGAACCGCATTGACTACAATGGGAGACTTGAGCATTTTTGTATGTGGGACGCCGGGTGCCGAGCTTTTTTTATTTTATTTCTAGGTTTGTTCCTCTCTCTCTCGCCTGCCAGACAAAACATTTGCCAATGATGCGCGCTGCGTCGTGGCAGGGAAGGGCCAAAACAGGCACGTCACAACAGGGAGGAGCCAAAAACTGGGGCAGGGTTGAACACGGCTTGATGCTCGTTCGAGTAATGAGCACCATTGAGTACGCTAATACTCAAATGAGCATCAAGCTCGGCAGAGTACGTTCGCTCAACTCTATTCTCGAACACTATGGCAAGTTATAGATGCCATAGGAAGAGCCCTAAAGCTGCCTTCACACGGGCGTGAAAATCTTGCTAAATGTGTGCATTGCTAGATGCACAAATATGAACCCTATTCTTTTGGATGTGGTCATACACATTAGCAATGTTTTTCTGCATTGCACATGATAATGTTCTTTGCAGCCACAATTCCAATGTTTACCAGGGAGCAGGACTCCTTTCTTTTGTGATCCACATGTATTTTTTTTGAGAAAACAGGGACTTAAGGACGGTACAGTTTCTCGTTGTGGAAAGCCCAAAGTTGACGTAAGGAGTTTTATACCCCATGCAATGCTCCAAAGGAAAAAAGTAGGAAGGAGAGCTAATTGGCATGACAAAATAGTAAATTCTACTAGGTGTTCACAACATAGTGCTACCGTAATACTATCCTACCAAAAGTAATTGCACACCTGAGCAAGATTCAACAGTAGTATTTATTTCCATATGTTAATACTTAATGGGGCTCCTTTGCCCCTAATGACATCTGATACTCTCCCAGGTATACTTACTACTAACATTTGATACACTTCAGCTGATATTTAACTCCATTCATCCTGTTTTTTCAAAGAAAATGGACACTGTTCAAATTTCCTGATGTTCCATTTCATCCCAAAGCTGTTCAGTAGAGTTCAGGCTGGGACTTTGTGCAGCCAGTCCAATCATGGAGCATCCATATCCTCAAACCAATGTAAAACAGCATTGGATTTGTGATAAGCCAAGTTGTCTTGGAAGTATTGCTGGCCATTCTCAGAGTATTGCCACATTGGCAGGAGTACATTATTGTCTAGAATGTCAAGGTACACCTCCATGGTCATGGGTCTTGCCACTACAACCAACGGACTGAGACCATGCTATGTAAAACATCTCCAGACCATGACAGAACCTCTATTGCACTTAGGCTGGGTGTTCTGAGTTATTACTTTTATATAGATTTGGGCTCCCCATGCCCAAAACAACCCATGTCATCACTGCAGCTGATGTAAGCACTAGACCGAAGCAGCTGCGAGAATCAACTGTGGAGCAGCGTGCAGCAAGAGGTGAGTATATGTTTTTTTGTCAACCCCTTGTGTCCCCCCCCCCCTCCCCCCCTTATTACCACCAATGTCTGGGGACTCAAAAAAACTCCTTTAACTGTTGGCACAACACACTCAGGCAAAAGGCGTTTCCTGGGCATCCTCCGCACCCAGTTACATCCAGCTGATTTGAAGATGAGAATAGCGTGATTTGTCACTCCATAGACTGATCCTCCATGGGTCAATTGTCCAATAACGCTTCTTGCACCTTTGTATGCAGGGCAATGCATCTTCTTAGAGAGAACTCACCAGATGTTTGCAGGATGGATAGAGGGAAACACCAGCTGAAGTGAATCAGATGTTAGTAGAAAGTATGCCATGGAGAATATCCAACATCATTAGGGCTTAAGGAACCCCACTAAGTATTAACAAATGGAAATAAATACTACTGATTCTTGCTCAGGTGTCCAATTACTTTTGGTAGGATAGTGTATACTAGAAAGTCCACTTAAAGGATTGTTCAAGATTCGAATTACATGGTTGATTTATTTTTTTGTCTGAGAACAGCACCACACCTGTCCACAGGTTATGTGTGGAATTGCAACTCAGTTCCACTTTTTTCAATGAAGTGAACCAGACACAACCCATGGATTGGCGCTGCTTCTGAAAGAAGGCAGACATGTATGAGGCTGAAAAAATATGGGAGCTTCCTTCCAGAAACATCCCCACTCTCAAATGGGCTGCATCTGGTATTGCTTTAATGTGAATGGGGCAGTTTCTGGAAGGAAGCAGCTATGTTTTTGATTACACAACCACTTTAATAGAAAGAGCTACTAGTTCTGTCTCACAGTATGAAAGAAGCTGTTTCTGACAAAACTCTAATTGTGAGTGTAACGTTTGGGGCCCAAAGTGTTCTTTTGGAGCTTGGAGCTGTTCTTGCCGGGTGTCAGCTGTAAGAAACAGCCATGCTCTCTCTCTGCATACATAGACAGCCGTCAGGCCGTCAAAGGCGTATTGGCGATCACTAAGGGGTTATGGGGACCTGTAACATGATAAAGTGAGCAGGGCTAGCTACATAGCCTTGCAGCCACCACCTCGCTATCTCTATCCTCATTTTTTTTTATACTCGTCTTTCTTCACACAGATGGGTTCTTTTTCAGTCCACTCCCAGTGCTATCAATATCTCAAGTGGACCGCCCCCACCACTCCATATTAATGGGTGACGTTGGAATGTCAATCAAGTCCTAAGTCACTGATTGACTGTGCGCATTGGGGATTACCCACTTGACACATTGACATCACCAGAAGCGATATTGCCAGCCCCATTGTCTTACCTTGAGACAGGTCCTCTTTAATAGCATAGGGGTTGCTGAGAGATCATTGGAAGGAAGCACACCAATTCATCACTGGCTCATCAGGATTGAAGAGTATACATCAGATTAGATGAGGGGTCTGCCACTCGGGACCCCCATCAATCAGCTGAACGCCGGACCCACTATTAGTGCAGACAGCATTGTCTGTATTGCAGCAGCCAGGTATTGCAGGCATAGTTCCCACTGAATTCAATTGGAGCGGTGCCTGTACTACCATACCATTTGAGAGAAAGGGAATCCGAGCAAAGCACCTGAGAAGGGGAACATGTAGTGGATACGGTGATATGGCGTACTGGTGATTAGGAGAGGCAGTCGGAGAAATTATATGTAGATTGATGGAAAGAAGGTGCTGCTGGCCGACCAATGGACAAATTAGCATTAGACAGCATCACGGGGAGACGTCTAAAAGCTAGGACTCTGGCGCGATATGGTGGCAACTTAGAAGACAAATGAAGCCAACAGTACAAGGTAAACCATAGATGCTTTATCTTAAAACCAGCAGGTTATGCATTTTGAGGTTTACAGACCGCTAGGATTGCCACTGCTGGCAAAATTTGGGTGACATTGGCTGCTTTCGCTTTACATTCTCTAGATCGGGACTGCTGAACATACTATCATATGTTCACCCATCTGTCTGATGAAGGGGTCTGTAAACCTCGAAACGTGTAACCTACTGGTTTTATGATAAAACATTTTTAGTTTACCTTTTACTATTGGGTCCATTTCTCTTCGGAGTTGCCATCTGCCACCAGATCATTTCAGACTCCTAGCTTTGAGACTTCTCCCTATGTACTACCAAACTTGGCCACTACAATGCTGATAGTGCTATCTACTTCCAGCGCTATCGACAATAATAGCGAGCCCGGTGGTTAGCTGATCATCATGGATCCTGAGCAGTGGAACCCTGCCAATCAACGATTGATCACCTATCCTGAGAATAGGTCAACAGGAAAAGTCCCGGCCAACCTCTTTAAGAGCCTTTTAAGGCCAATGATTATTCTTAATAATTGCGTAGTGTAAAGGTGCCGAGCGATCAAACAACAGACCATAAAAAACTTGTCTGTTGTTTATCAGGTTCTTTATGCAGGTGCAAAAATGATAATTTCTCGTTGGCACATCTCTTCTCAGGTAATCATATGTGCTACCGTATTGTCAACTGGTCCATTCATATGAATCACTGCATGATAATTGCACCTTGTACATGTAAAACCAACAAGCACCGATCCATTTCCTACATCTTCGACCGGTGCTTGTTGCAAGCAAGAATCTGTCAGTGTGCAAGGACCCTTAGACAGATTGTGAAGGCAATGCTGCGTGTCTTTAGCTCTATTTAAAGGAGTCACCTCTATATTCTCTATGACCCAAGAATATAGGTCATCACCACTTAGCGGGTGTAGTTACTAAGATTTTGCAGGTATTACTTACGCCATAGATCCAGTCATTTTCCATAGTGGTAGAAATGTAAAAAGCCAACCAACCTGCAAGAATACTCAGCAGGGGCGCAGATTTAAACAGCATGTTTTTTTTCTGCTTAAGACAAAATGTCGTTTAAACCCCTACTGTTCCAAAATTGAAGCAGCTTCGTGCGGGGACAAAGGAATAATAAACTCCAGGACGACAAGCTTTAAGAGAGAATTTTGTTATGTGGTTGTTTGCTTGATCCTCCTCTCCGACTCCCAGCTGTTGTGCCACGCGACCAAGAAATATTGCCTAAATGCTTATAATGGATTCAGCCATGTGGAATAACATGAATGTGTAATAACTGAGCCGTGCTATTAAAAACCACAAGGGAAAAAGTTTTTGTAAAAGATATAGAATTTTTTTATTTCTGTTTTTTTCTTTTCAGCTTTCAACCTAAATGGAGACAATTACAGAATGCAATTCATAGTCCTTTATTCTTATAGTCCTCTTTGGATTGCCACATCAGCCATTTAAAAACAGAGTGAGGCAAAGTTGCATGTTGGCTAAGTAAAGGGGTTGGCTAGGATTAGAAAAACATGGCTGCTCTCTCCCAAAAACAGCACAACACATGCCCATAAGGTTGTGTGTTGTATTGCAGCTCAGCTCCATTGAAATAAATGGGAACTAAGCTACAATACCAGACCCAACCAACAGACAAGGGTGGTACTGTGTTTGGAAGAGAGCAGCCATGCTTTTCTAGCCCTGAATAACTTTTATGTACCTTAAACTTAAAAAGTGTACCTATTGCTAGAAATAACATTGTAATCCCCCCAGGCAGCAGTAGACATTTATAAAAGGGAGTCTTTCACTAACTTTTTTTACCCCCAAAAAACCCTAACCACAAGTGGGGATATGAAGAGAACTCTTATCCATGCCTCTTAGTTCTTTTACAGTGCCACTAAGGCCCACAACCTTTATGTAACATAAGTGAGATCCATCCGATGAACAGTCTTTTTGCAGAACAGGGTCCAGGATCGCTTTCCCCCCATTTGGCTGAAACCGCGCCCCTTGCCTAATGATTGACTTGCTCCACCTCCCTTGAGTTGGAGACTGTGCCTTTCAGTAACTATGCATACAAGGCCTCTGGAATACATAGTATATCCTGCTCATTAGAGCTGTAGACACCAATCACTAGGAAAGGGGGGGAAGGTTCAACCGAACCTGGGAGAAGAGAGCCCAGACTAGTCCCAGTGAGCTGACTCTCCATTGGGCAGCTTGCTTTTAATTTGTCATGTTGCACGAGAATACTGATTTTGGGCCTTAGTAGCACTGTGAAGATAAGTAAATGTACACTTAGGGTTCTTTTTATACCCCCATTCTAAGGTTAGGATTTTTTTTTTAATTGGGGAAAAAATTTGTGACACATTGCCTTTAAAGTTGCCATTACACTTTAGATACTTATTGGACAAAGAATCACTCAGTCAAGTGATATCCCATCTGACCATCTCCCCCGTACACACACAAGAATGGGTTTTCAATGGAGAGAAGAGAATAAGCAACTGCCAGATACTGCTGCCACCGTCTTATCTCATGTTGGAACAAAGGCTCAGACATATTTAAATCCAACATGCCCAATCCTTCTTTCCTTCAACATTTGCCACCAGAGGAAAGTCTAGTGACCTCATAGACATTTAAGGGTCCATTGCCCAAAATGGCGGGTTCGGGCCAATAGTTACCTAACTTGTATAGGCAATTTCAAATGCAGTACAGCCAGAAATGTAAACTGCATATTTTGGGTCTTTTGCTCTTCCATTTTTGCCCCTATAAATGCTCTTAAGGCTCCTTTACACAGAACGATATTGTTCAAAAATCATTGGATTGTGCAAATTTGAAAGATAATCTTTCAGTGTAAACACGGCCAACGATTGAAGGCTAACGAGAATTTGTTTGCTTTTCATTCCTTTTATGCAGAAATAAAAATCGTTTGCACATCGTTGCGTGTGAGCAGCGATCGTTTAGTTCAGTGAATGCGAATGACTGAACAATGTGTGATCGAAATTGCAAACGATTTATCTGCCTGTAGAAACAGGCTGCACAAGCAAATTCGTTCATCGTTCTCTCATGTTCTATGTAAAAGGAGCCATACTTTCCTCATGCTTACTGACTAGTAGGATTATCCTGCTGTCATGTGACAGTGGTGCTGTGTACTGTAGCCCAATTGGATTTCCACTCCTTCTGCTCCCTTTTACCCTCTCACAGCAGGCAGTCTCAGAAATACTGCAGCTGCATTCCCCTCCTACTATTTCTGCTCTTCTATTTATTGTTTACACCCCATGGATTTTTTTTTTGTTATTGGAAGATTGTGAGCTTAGAGTCAAGGAAAGAGAATTACAGGCTACTAAATGGAAAGGAACTATATAATAATATGATAGGTACTCTTTAAATTATTGCATAACTAGTTCTACAACTTTTTAATATATTGTATGATAAGGGGGTGTGGTTACCCAGCAGCTCTTGAATCAGCCAGATGACTCTTTTCTGCTTATTTGTGTATAGGGAAGACTTTGGAACCCAACGGCAAAAATACATAGGCTCATTAAGAAAAGAATAGGCATCAGAAGTGATTAATTTTTCATCCCCTGCTGGCAGTGAAGTTAGTTTTAGGGGTGAGGTGGTGTGACAGGTTCCCTTTAAGCTAACCAGAGGTAAAAATGTAATTCTCAGTTGGAAGTATACTTATTCCTGAGCCGATACAGTAAGCCATTCTGTCATTTAGATTGCGGTCATTCATTTCCTGTATGTTTTTAAATGGCCAATGGACATCCCCTCTAATTCAAGTTTCTTAAGAATTTTGAAATTTTCATCTAAAATTTTCTATTAATAACAATTTAACATTCCAACTAACATGCAATAAACAACATCATGTAAAAGGGAAGCAGGAGGTCTGGAGTTACAGTGTTCACATATTTCTTTGGTTTATAAATTACTGTGTATATGACATGTTAATGAAACGCATAGGACCTTCAATACACAAAACGTACATAAATAAAACGTACAATGACAATAGTACAAAAAGATCGTCCAATGATTACCGCTCATCACTGGAGACCAGCTCTCAGAAAAATAAATTAAATTGAAATGTGCTACAGACGTCAATATAGTGTCCTCCTCCCTCGAAACTCATGTATCTTTTAGTGATCTGTTTTACCAGTAACATTCAGAGCAGCATTCAAAATTCTGCTGGTTTCCTGTTAGCTCTCAGGCTGCAGGAATTCACACTTTGTTGCTGTCCTCTGCTGGTTCAGTATCTGTACAATGACGGTTTTACTTCTAGTATGAGAGAAAACTTACACCTTGCATTGAAAAATATACTGATATAGAGACAATTACAATGCTAAACTGTTAGGGGCACATGGGCATATTTCCTGGCCATGTACGGTTTTCACTTTTCTTAAATGGGGCTGAACCAATGAAAAAAGGTTAAAAAAAAAAAAATCACACGTTTTTGCCCAAATACCCATTCGCGCAAAGATTTCCAACTTTTTTAAACCAGAAAGTGGGAGTTAAAAACTTTATAAATGTGCCCCATAATCTTTATGGCCGCCTGCAAACACAGAGTGATAATGGATTACCCAGAAGAGAATCCTCATGTGGAATTCCTTAGACTTGTCGGTTATTATTGGTAGGTTTGTATAGCACATACTGATAGCATTATATTATGGAAGAAAGATAAAAGTGGAAGACCATAGCATTTCCAGGAAATGGTTCTCGTTTTTTATTAATATGGGACAGAGATGGTCCTTGCTATAGCATAAACACCAGAAATCCTGCAGCCATATAAAGACTGAATACAGAGTGTGTACCCACCCTAGTGAATAAGTGGCCAATAAATTATGAACTTTAGCAGGAGATCATCAGTTCTCAATACTGAAGACACAGAGCGCCACAATGTAACAGAAGATACAACATATCCAGACTCTGCTTTTTTATTACTATGGAAAAGAGCAAAACATTTATTGCTGCTCGATTCATTCTCATTACTAATCTGTCTTACCCTCTCCGATCATCTTCTTTCTGCCCAACCTCTACAGTGATGCCTCCACCCTGTGCCAGTCATGGCACTGGCTGCCCATTCACTTTAGAATACAATTTATATGTCTCACACTTGCCTATAAAACTCTCCAGAGTACTGCAGCACCCTATATCTCCACTCTAGCTCTACCACCCGATCCGTGCTCTACATTCTGCCAATGATCTAAGACAAACATCTTAGAAAATGCAAACTTTTCTTGTGCTGCCTCAGTTGTCTGGAATGCGCTACCCCAGGGAACCAGGTTCATTTCCAACCTAAAAAACACATCATTTTAGGCATAAACTGATTTCTGTCCTTTTATCACTATTATTCCTAAGAACTTGATCTGCTCATTCAACATTATCCCCCATACTTCTTGCACCCTAATGTATTTTGTATCTTTTTCACACACTAATCACCGATCCCGGCTGGTGATAGGCTTCTGCAGTTTTAGGGTTTATTCACATGGGCGACTTTCACTTCCATCTGCTCTCTATATTTGCAAGGGGTCACAGACAGCACACTGACCCATTACAGTCAATGAAGATAGGCAGACATGTATTTCTCTTACAAGGACCAATGGTTTGATTAAAAAATGGGGAAAAAAAAATAAAACATTGTAGCATGTCCTATTCTTGAACATTAGTCACCCATTCAAGTCAATGGATTACAAAACTATGCTAGTAAAAAACAATTGGACCACCTTACTTTATTTTATTTTCTTGCGCACAAAAAATAGATGATACGCAAAAGAAAAAGAGGATACCTGCAGTGCATAGGAATGCAAAATGGACACACACATGGAGTAAAATTGCTCCATTTTTGCTATACCAAAATCGGACACACTCATCTGAATAAACCCTTATGTGTACTAGGTGATTAAGCATAAAAGATGGCTGAACCATTGTACATTGTATGTCGTCCATGTCCTCCTAGAATGTAAGTTTTTGACAAGCATGGCCCCCGAGCCTCTTCTCTGAATTGTTAATTAGCTTCTTACTGTGCAATGTCCGATTTCATTTTATACATGTACCCTCTGAAAAGTAGAGCGCTATGGAATATGCCGGTGCTATGGAAATAAAAAGTATGATTTACTGAATATGGGGAGTTCCTCATCCTCACGAGTTAGGGGCATCTCTAAATGTGCTTTCATGTTTTACCAAGTAGTATACAATGGTTGCTGAAAATTAAAGCAAAATGGAATATAGGATGTAATAATGTGCTAAGAATCAGAGAGAAATTCAGTGTACTAGTTTCATGGACATGCAGTCATTGTTCTCCCTTTATAAGTGCACAGGGAAAAGTTATACTACATGCAGTTTTATGTGTCTCATAAACTCGGTGACTAGAAAAATTAACACTTCTTCCTGCAATACATATAGAACAAGAAATTGTTATTTCCCCATGAATAGCGCAATAGGCATTAACTATCTATAAGACCATAACGGAGTACATCAGTGAGTGTCCTTGTTGCCCATAGCAAACAAAGTTCAGGCTACTTGTCTTAAACTGCACTGGAAAACTAAAACATGGGCTATAAACGGCTGTTTTGGGCAACAAGACAAGACTATTCTGATATAGAAAGAAATCGACCATCAACCTACATAAGAAATGCACTTGTTGGTGCGGGTTTGGGGGGCAGGCCTGCCACGGCTGATCTGCAGTGGAATGCCCATTGGGGACACTCCCCTGGAAATCAGCCCCGTGTGGACCCAGCCTTATAGGTCTATAAGACGGTTTTCTACCTCATGCCTGGAAGGGCAACCTACAGTTGATAAAATCATACAAGACCTCAATGCTAATGCCAGAAATAGAAATTCATGTAAGTTGACCATTTACAAAGAAATAGTAACGATCCGATAGCGCCACAGAGTAAAAAAATCAAAACAGAGAAAAAAGGGAGGACTTACCTGGCATAGATGTCTGAAACCCCAACAAGTGGGGCCAGGCCTCCACACCTGCAGTCCTGACTCGACAATTGACTCTTCCTATGCCCTCAAAGGCATCAAGAGAGACGCAGAAAAATCCACTAAACTCCCAAGGAAGTTTTGGAACATAGAATAAAATATTAAAACATGTAAAAGAACTCCGCGCTTATAGGAAAACTGACAAATTCAAGTGAAAGGGATAACAGGCAACGCGTTTCGGGGCCACAACTGCTCCTTTCTTAATCACAAGTCTATGGTGATTTGAACATAAAATTCATTGATAACACAGAAAAGAAGGGGTGGGCATAGAAGATAGTTGAATATAAAAGAATAGAGAAAAAAAAAAGGGCGCGGGGGAACAACACACATATATTATAATTGTAACAGTATACAATGGTAGCATAAAGTACTTCGAAGGTGGCAGATCCTATATTATATGAGGCTGAATCATCGAATGTGAGGATAGAAATGTATATGGCTATACTTATGAAAAATCCAGATAGAAAAGAGGGTTCTAATATAACATGAAGGTTCTTTTTATTAATCTATCATTACTATATTAATTCTTGACATAGAGAGCACCTTTCCCCCTCCCCCTTTTTTGTTTTTTTCTCAATTTTTTTCTCTATTCTTTTATATGCAACTTTCTTCTAAGCCCACCCCTTCTTTTCGGTGTTATCAATGAAGTTTATGTTCAAATCACTATAGACTTGTGCTTGAGAAAGGATCAGTTGTGGCTCCGAAACGCGTAACCCATTATCCCAGTCTGTCTGTTTGCTACACAGAATAAACCCCTAGACTTTATATCCAGAACATGAGACTTGTGATTACCACCATTAGGAGGGGGCTTCTGTTCACACCCCCCTCCTTTAAAGTAAGTGTCTACAAATAACTCTCTTGCCAATTGGCCACTTGGATTTGTCAGTATTCCTATGAGAATGGAGCTCTTTAACATATTTTAATATTTTATTTACAAAGAAATGACTAATTAACAAATTAGAAACTAATTGTTCTATTTCATAGCGCATTTGCATTTGTAATTATAGAGCGAGACCTTTAATGAAGTGTAATAATGACATCATATACCGCTAGGTTCAAATCCGCATTTTTTTAATACATTTTTAACATTTTTTTTAGCTTTTCAAAATGTAACAAACAAATATGTCCCGCTGATGCAAACTGAAGCGAACAGATCCCGTACTTTGACTGATCCGTTAAACGGATTCTTAAAAAAATGGATAGTTAGGTTCCATTTGCATATGTTTCTAATCCATTCCGATGAGTTTTAAACAGATCTACTTTTTAAAAAGTTTTAGCTCTAGTTTTACAATTTTACATGCACAGTGGTATTTAACGGATCCGTTAATTAAAAGTCTGGTCAGAAACAAACGGAAAACTTTCCTTTTATGCCCGTCTGCCATTTTGAGCAATGTACAAAAAAAAGGAAAGCTCTATCGCATCCGATTTCAGTTTTTTTGCACCGAAATAAAAAAGTCCTGCACCGCAGTTTTATCCTTCCAGCCCAAAAAATGAAAACCAGGTGTAATGGAAGCAAATTTAAAACATTCAGATTTTCGCTATGGATTCTGTTCCCTGCTCTATTCTGGAAGCAAGAAAACAGATTTCCTATACCAAACGGTACAGAATGAATCCCATTGACTATAATGGGGCTATTTGATTTCCAACCAGGATTTTCGTGGAAATCGGCAACAGAATCGAACCTCTGATCCCATTGAAATCAATGTGGGTTTTACCGGATCCATTCCCCCCCCCCTCCCATTTTTTGGGGCACAAGTATAAACCTGGCAATATTTCATGCCGATCGTGGTTAGGGGAGCAGGAATCTACAGTCAGGTTACCTTTAAGAACCCAGATCTATGTATAATGCTTCGACGTTGACACTCAGTAGTTGTGTTAAACTAACCAGAAAAGCTTTCAAAACACAAAAAGTGGGTCACGGGGAGCTGCAATATGAAAACCATGAATACTGATTTAGCAGCATGAGGATGTAAAATATTTATTTCACACACTTTAAAAACTATTCACTCTCTATAGATCAATGAGATAAGAGTAGACAACCAAGAACAACCACAACGCTCGGGGTCATGAAAGACTGAAGCAATTAAAGCTCATTCTACTTATCACAACATCCATATCTCCATCATTTTGCAGATGGTTGCCTCAGTCTTTTAATGTCCTTGAGTCTAGGTATGCATTAGTACAATGTCAGACAGAATACCGCCATTGCTTACATGTACCGTATGAGGCGGTTGCATAAAATTAATATTTATTGATTGTGAAAACTGTTATGTTCCATAAACATAGGGTCCCACAGCAATAGAGATGAGCGAGCACGCTCTTTTAAGGCTGAGAGAGCATCAGTCTTTCCGAGCAACTGCTTACTCTTCCGAGCACCATGCGGGTGGGCAGCAGGAGATCTCTCTCCCCTCCGCCACGAGCATTAAGGACAGCCTTAAACGAGCGTGCTCGCTTATCTCTACATAGCAATGCCTGAAATTGGACCACGCTCCACCTGGATAGAAAAAGCTTAGGATTATTTCTGCCTTTTTGTTCCATCTTTTTCTCCTGCATCTCCCAGTCATCTGACTTTATTATCCCGCCATCATCTTCTATCATCCATAGTTATCACTCTGGGTGGAGACAGGTTCCCCTATAGCAAATGCAAGCAGCTACATCCTCGTCTTGATTACATTAGAGGATAATATAGGTTGCCCAAAACTGGCCATAGATGTGAGATATACGTTGACCAGACAACCAGATTTATTTCCAACATCCAAAGCTTTAGGTTAGATTCACGCTATGTTTTTGCGCACGTGCAACCCACAGAAAATAGAGCCCATTGGGCCCTCATAAAAAAAGGAGGAATCAGATATTTTAGTTGCAATGTGATAATAGTCCAGCAAGGCTTACAATGTATGGGCAGGTGTCCAACAGGGAGTAACTCCTACGTTAAAACCCAAAGGTTTTGTATGTACAGGACCATGCAAAAATGTAGGCAGATGTGGAAAAAAAAATCCTACAAAGTAAGAATGCTTTCAAAAACAAGTCTTTTTTTGTTTTCAAATTACAAAATGTAAAGTGAATGAGCAAAAGAGAAATCTAAATCACATTAATATTTAGTGTGACCAACTTTAGCCTTCAAAACAGCATCAATTCTTCTAGGTACACTTGCACACAGTTTTTGAAGGTAGAATGTTTTTTTCAAACCTCTTGGAGGACTAACCACAGATCTTCTGTGGATGAAACTCGCTCAAATCCTTCTGTCTCTTCATGTAATCCCAGACAGAATGGATGATGTTGAGGTGAGAGCTCTGTGGGGGCCACATCACTTCCAGGACCCCCTGATGTTTTTTACGCTGCAGAGTTGTTAATGACATTGGTTGTATGTTTGGGGTGGTTGTCCAAACACCTATTTTTGGAAACAAAAATTACTTTGCAGCATTTTTTCCACACTTGCCAAAAAGTTTTGCACAGTACTGTATCTCAAAAAAAGTTATAGATTATCCTTCTTTCCACTACAAGACAGAAGAGAGATCTTTTCTTTATTGTACATGTTGGAAATGTCTGCAGTGCTGTAACAGGAGCTTTATACAGGCAGATTCTAAGTCCCTATGGGGAAGCCATGCAAGCAACAATGTTTTCCTGATTAGCCCACTATAATGCCATTATGACAGTTATAATGGCCCTCTGTGAAACTGTCCGCTCTATATACAGATGGCAAACCAAGAGATAAAGAGAAGCTTTTAGTAACCCGGCTGTATGTACCTGCTGTGAAAGCTTTGATGCATCCATGTATTATATGGTCACTCATTCAATTGAATGGGCACCTTGTAAAAAACAAGAAACATAGAAAATTGATGGCAGACAACGACCACCTGGTCCATCTAGCCTGCCCTTATTTTATTTCTCCCTTAGGATACGCAGATGTTTATCCCAGGCAGCTGGAATTCATTTATTGCTGAGTTTTCAACCACGTAACATAATATTTCATGACATTGCCTTTGATCATTCCCTAACTAATCTCAGATTGTGCCCCTTGTTCTAGTGTGAAGTTCAGGAAGGAAGGGTTTTCATTAGGAAGCTAATTTATACCTTCAACTTATATATAGGTTAAAGTCATGCACCCTCTTCTTTCCTCCTGTAACATATATAAAAGTTTCGATCCTGTCCCCTCTTCCTTCTCTCCTCCAGGACACACAAATTAAAGGGGTTTTCCAGTGAAATACTATTTATGACCTATCATCAGGATAGGTCATCAATAGTCCATTGCTCAGGACCCCGACCAATTAGCTGAGTGGGCACATGCTGTCAGCACCGAAAATAGACAGAGGTCCGAGTGGAAGCCATCTGAGCTGTGCTTGCAATTACAAGCGTCGGTCACTATATGGAGATAAGCGTGAAGGCTTCTGCTCTGACCTCTGTGTATTTGGAGGGGACGTTTCCGCGCCGACCTCCCATGTAGTGGCCAGCGCTTGCAACTGTAGGCACAGCTCTCATTGAAATCAATGGGAGCCAAGCCTGCAGTTACAAGCCCCGGCCACTACACACAGGTTGGCGTGGAGGCTTCAGCACCAACCTCTGCATTTGCAGTGCTGATAGCATGCGCCCGCTCAGCTGATCGGTCAGGGTCCTGAGCGACAGACCCCGGCCGATCAACTATTGATGATCTATTCTGATGATAAGTCATCAATAGTATTTCCCTGGAAAAACCCCTTTAAGTTCTTTAAGTCTTTCCTGATCAGTTTTGTTCTTCGCACCTTCCACCATTTTTGTAGCCCATCTTTGCACTCGTTCTATTTTATCAATGTCTTTCTGTGGATGAGGTCTCCAGAACTGAACACAGTATTCCAGATGTGGTCTCACCAGAGCTCTACACAGTGGGATCACAATCTCTCTCTTTCAACTGGTTACACTTCTAGCTATGCAGCCAAGCATGTTGACTGCTACTGGAGTTATCCTGCTGGGACAATCCCTTTAAGGCTATCCAAAAATTTGAAACTATAAGCCTGAGTGGAAAACTAAACAAAAGACGTGTTTGAAGCCAGACTTGAATTGACCTAGCTAACAAATGTTTGTGACAAACAGCGTATCTTTTCACGTGTTATACAATACAGGGAAGCACGGTGGCTCAGTGGTTAGCACTGTTGCCTTTCAGTGGTCCTGAATTTGAATCCAACCAAGGACAACATCTGTATGGAGCTTGTATGCTCGCCCTATTCTGTACTTCCTTCCTGTGGGCGTCCCTGTGAAGCGCTGCCCTACTATTGGACAGTAATTCGTCCTCGAGGGGGTAAAGAAAAAAATAGCCATCCCTGATCGTTCCTGGTGAGCAAACCGGACCTGTAGCTCTGGAATGTCTACAGGACGTATCCACGGCAACCCATGAATAAACACTTCTGAAGTGCAGGAGAAAGTAACGGTTTTTAGAGCTGTAGACACAAAATGCAAAGCAGAACCACGCTGCAAACTTTAAGAACTTTTGATTCACTTAACAGCAACTTTCCTTAACTGCAGTACCCCTTTAACTCAGAATTTCTATAGTAAGCCCCAATTTTGACTGGATCGGAGTGATGACAATCTCTGCATTAGTGCTATATAATAGTTATGTTCTAGCTATATTCATCAGAACTATAAATTCACCAGATTTCTTGGTGACGATATTAGATCTCAGTAGACAAACAAGAAGTATTGCCCATTTTAAGACTACATTATGACTTAGGACTTCAAGGAACTGGGCAAACTTTTTCTCAATTTTAAATAAGTACATTACTACAATGGCATAGAAAGGGCAGCAGATTTTAGTGGCACTTTAACGTTCGGCTTTTGGAATGTTCCGGATTGTTCTCTTCAAATATTATTTATGCAAATGCAAGCTCAGAAATAATAAATGTGTAATAAAGCTAAAGCCAGACAATACCTGGTATAAAAAAGGGACAGCTTGTAGTCAGCATAAATTACAGCTAAGAATTGGATATGACGCACTCAAAACTAAGGCCAATTAATTTGATTACATCAAGAGGAACAATCACTTCAATGGTGTTAATTATGCTGTAGTACATTCTATTATAATTAGCACCTCAACATAATAAAAAATGGTCAAAGGTCACAAAAAGTATTGCTGGTAATTCTCATTCAAATGGGTCTATTATATCATGTTTAATAGTACTTATTCTCAATGTTACATCCAGACCCCCTGTGGTTCTAATGAGCCGAATTTACAGCACTGCAGATCCTAGCAGGGTTGTCCCAGCGTTGCATACAAATAGACTGTTAGACCCAAGTACAATACACCCTTTGGAGTGAGGATTTCACGAGCTGCATTGGACATCGGCTATATTCAGACCCTGCAGCTTTCTACTAGCTGACCGTAGATAATAAAGAATCATAACTGAGGCTCTGCTCACATCAGTGAGGGTCCCAACAGCCTGTCCCACCACCCCGATCAACATAGACAGTGTATCCTAATGATACACCACCAATGTCTTGAAAGGGTTTTCCATGAAAACCACTTAGGATAGGCAACTGATATTGGTTTGTTGAATTGGATCACCAGGACTCAATGCGGACTTCAATGAGCACACAGTGGCTCACATGTGGCTGTATCTGGTACTGCAACTCAACCCTAATCGACTGCTTCATTTTGCTGATCTGTGGGTGTCCCAAAGGTTTGACCCCTACCAATTGCACATTGATGTTTTGCACCCACCCCACGCCGCCCCAAAAAACCCTTTAAAATTAGCTTAGCGGGCGCATGCTCTCAGCGCCACAAATACACCGAGGTCAGGGCGGAAGCCTCCGCGCCGACCTCCGTGGTCGGCACGACTCAAATTGAAATCAATGCAGTTACAAGCACTGGCCACTACATGGGAGGTCGGCGTGGACGCTTCCGCTCTGACCTATGTGTTATTGCGGCGCTGACAGCATGCGCCCACTCAGCTGATCGGTCGGGGTACCAAGCGTCGGACCCTGGCTGATCAACTATTGATGACCTATCCTGATGATACGTCATCAATAGTATTTCCCTGGAAAACCTCTTTATCCCATCTTTACTATATAACCTTTTTTTTCCATATCCTACAAGACTCAGGTAGCCGGACACGTTTTAGATGCTATGACTATAAATAAGAGTGACCTCATGCTAAATGGCTATAATCTCTAATAGTACTTGCATAAACCATAAGTAAACTCTGGTTCTTGGCCACATTGTATGACACACTGTATAGATGAATAGAAATTGTGGGTTTAAAATGCCGTCTTCCAGGGCACAAAGAGCTCCATTAAAATGTACAGTGGTCAGGACAATTAATTACATACAATGCGACCACACTGTAAATATCAGTCAGCATTAGCCAGAAGTACGCTTACAGCAGTAGCTGTATTGAATGACTACTGTGCTGTGTGGGCATAAGGTCTGTGAAAATGATGTTCTGCTTAGAAATTTCCAAAATCTATAGCAGGCATGACTTGTCAGAGGTTTATTCTTGCAGTATAGCACTGAAATGCAATGATATGTAGGAAAAAGACCCCAGCATGTTCTATCTTTTTGTGATATCGCCCATTGCCTCCAAGGGGGCGAGCGGCAGCAGCGCCAGCCCCATTGAAAACAATGGGAGAACTCCACAATCCCATCAGCCGCGGCTGAAGAAATCCCATCCACTGCGGCTAGGGGAATCCTTTCAGCCAGGGCTGGGAAATCCCTTCATCGCCGGCTGGGGAATCCCTTCATCCCCGCAGGAATGAAGGGGTTCCCCGTAGTGATGCTAGGCTGTTTTCACATGAAACCGCCTATCATCCACACGGCTTTTACATGGTGGAAAGTGCGACATTGGGCCGTGAATCATGGCCCAATATCACCCTTGCCGGTTTGAAACTAGCCTTAGGGAACTTTTACACGGGATGACCTGTCGGGTACAGATGATTTTACACAGGAACGAGCATCACTGAGTGAATGGAGGCAGAGTGGGCCGGAGATAGTTCCAGTCCACCCACCTCCATTTGCAGTAGAGAGGCAGTTGTTCATGTTCATGGCTGCACGGGATGAAGAAGAGGGTCCAGAGCAGCAGATAAAGTTACAGGTTGCCACTACTTAGCTGTACCTCAGCATTTTCAAAATTTCCATTTTGTGCCCAAAAAACCCTTTAATGGGGTTCTGTCATTAAAAAAAAAAATCAATACTTACCTATTCCACCCAGGCAGTTTTCTTACTGCATCTTCTCCTCGAAGATCTTTTCCTGGCTCCTACAGTCCCCCGGGTCACCTCACAGCAAGCTGTCCATTTCTTCTTCTTCCGGTGACAAAGCGTCCATTCTGAAGAGTCTCTTGCCTAGCAGGGAAGGCCGAGCTATTGTCGAGACTGCACATGAGCGCTGTCTCGTGACAATAGTATATAAACACTTGCGGTGAGACAGTGGGCATGCACAATCTCAGCAATAGCCCGTCATTCCCTGCTAGGCAGTGAATACAACGTCACTAGTGATGTAACCTACACCGACCTGCTGGAAGGAGACTGCTGAGAAGGGATGCGCAAAACAGGAGGAAGAGGATCTGGCCGGCTGGAGGTGAGGTGACCTGGGGGACTGGAGGAGCCAGGAGAAGATCGGTGGGGAGAAGATGCGGTAAGGAGTCTGCCTAGGGAGGAATAGGTAAGTATTGATTTTTTTTCTAAAGACCTAACCCCTTTAAAGCATAAAATCTGATCAGAAATTTGGAGTTGCAGTCAAGAAATAGAATTAGTGTTTTCCATACCACATACTGCAACATAATAGCTTCATTAATACTCCACATAGCATCATCCATAACTCAAATATCATTGCGTATTTCAATATGACTGCATATTTCAATTTCTTCTACATTTCTTCTCCCACTCCAGTCTCCAAGACTTTTTCTGTGCTATATCAGATCTCTGGAGTGTTCCACCCCAAATAATCAGATTAAAGGGGTTTTCCAGGGAAACACTATTGATCACCTATCATCAGGATAGATCATCAATAGTCGATAGGCTGGGGTTCATCGCTCAGGACACCGACCGATCAGCTGAGCGGGCGCATGCCGTCAGCGTTCCAAATACACAAAGGTCGCAACGGGAGTCTCCGGGCCGCCCTCTGTGCAGTGGCCAGAGCTTGTAACTGCAAGCAAGGCTCTCATTCAAAATCACACAAGCACTTTTACCTATTGTGTCGCCTGACTTGCTCATAGATTGTAAGCACTTGCAAGTAGGGCCCCTAATCCTCTTGCTTGAACGATTACTTATTTTTTCACTCTGTAAGGCTACATTTAAACAGGCAAGCCTAATATGGTGCTTACCAACGTGCATTTTTTTTTCATTCATAAACGCCTCGCTTCTGTGAAATTGCGATCCTCATTGATTTCAATGGGAAACATTACATCGCACTCGCATGCACATCTCACGGCCTGTGAGGGCCATGCTAACTCTTTTAGGGTCCCATTGAAAACAATGGGTGAGGTGTTCCAAAGGAACGCCAAAAGATACTACGATTTTTAATCCTGACACCGTTGTAGCGAGGGAAAATAAAAGAAATTGCTCATGTGATTAAGTCCATTAAAAAAATGGCGTTCGTATTCGCACAAAACTCGCGTGAGATTCGCTTCCATGTGAATAAGCCCTCAATGTGCAATTTCTACATGTACCCTCTGAAATTAAAAATATATATCATTATAAGTCCTTGTAGGGAGCCAATGTTATTCTGTGGAGTTACTCAACCACCAATACTTCTATATGGTATTTTCCAATAAGGAGCATGTTCTATTGGATGCCAGAATCCTACAAATAGTAATCAATGCGGGCAGCAGGTAAGTCTGGATAATAGGAATATATAGGCTAAATACTATGTCCTACACCATTATCATGGCCTTATATATTGTTGTACTGGTAACGGCATCCCTGCACTAGCGCTACCATTAGAGAACTGTTGCAGATGACAGAGATAGATAGTTGCGTTGATCAATTAAAGTGACCCTACAGGCCTGGACAAACAATGATGGCCGCACCAGCTTCCCTGACTACCTGATACACTAATAATGTGTACTAATACCCAGCGTACATCATTAGTGTATGACACTACACCTACTGTGATTGACCAGTGCTCCACTTGAGCAGCACCGGCCAGTAGGAGCCACATGTAGTATCTTAGATCACCAATGCATACTATACACAGTGTACATGGGGTAGTCAGGGAAGCGGTTCAGCCATCTTTGTTTCTCCAGGCCCAGAGGGTCACTTTAACCACAGTAATAATGTAGACCTTACTAAAGCTTACATATAGATATTCTTTGGGGTTTTACGTCTTAACCACAATGTAAACCACATAGACTGATGACACTCAATGGACCCACCAACTTTGCTGCCTGAAAACTCCATTGACGACTAGAAAGTAGGTGAGTTTGCTGTAGTTTCTCTTTAATAAATGGTTCGAAAAACCACTAGGCCAAATTAATTAATTTTCTACTGCTTACATTCCAGTACTCAGTCTTGCCCTTACATGGGTTACAGTAATATACAGCTGGACAGCCAAGTAATGGTACAGTGATTACTACGATTACTGTCTTCCTATGTACTAACAGTGATTTTCTGGTGGGCTTGCGCTTACACACAGCAGCCAATCTGAACAAGAAGAGCTGCAATGTAAAGCATGGGAGGGGGCAAAATAACTGCCTAAGGCTGCCTGCTTACAGGTGTTGCGGTATCCCGCGGGAGCCGCCGCCGGGGGGGCAGGAGCCGGCAGACAGATCTCCGCTGGTCAGCCTATCTGACAGATAGGCTGACCGTGGAGGATCGGGGCAATTTGCAGCATGCTACGAATTGCCATCCGGGAGCGGAGAATCGCAATGATTCTCCGCTTGCGGACAAGGGG
The DNA here is from genome assembly GCF_035609145.1 of Eleutherodactylus coqui. Taxonomy (NCBI): domain Eukaryota; kingdom Metazoa; phylum Chordata; class Amphibia; order Anura; family Eleutherodactylidae; genus Eleutherodactylus; species Eleutherodactylus coqui. The sequence continues at coordinate 94,959,669 of NC_089842.1, forward strand.
GCCGGCGCTTATCATAGCAACGCTAAGGAAAGCTTCAGACAGTGTGATTCGCCAGCGATTTACCGCCGGCGGAATCACGCCCGTGGACAGGGGGCCTAACTCCTGATGAGACAAGTGGCTTGTTCCAGATTCCCAGTAAACAATGCAGATAAACTGGCAGGGATAATAAATGTGTCCTAATGAAGTAGAAGCAAAAAGGTGCACAACAGACAACACTGAAAATAATGGCATGTATGAGGACACAGCTGGTCAGACTGAGGGTCAAACATAAAATACAATGAGAAGTAATAAGGCCGATTATAATAAGACAAAAATATGGAAACAAGCCTTAAATTACATGGGATTATAAATCATTTTTCAAGACATATAGAGACTTATTTTAAGTGGAGGTAATCTGAAACAGATGCTGCCGGGCAGATATGAATATCTGCCCAAGCAACAAGCTTCCATTGGTCAGGGGTTTGACCAATCAGCTGCTGTTACCAACTGGCTTCCAAAGCAACCCAGAGCAGGGCAAGAGGTGAAGTAAACACAAATTTGGTGGGAAAGCTCTCAGCTAAGCAGGGGTCAAAAGGACAGCTTAGTGCGAATGATTAAAATCCCATGCATTTCGTACGGTGTTTCCATATTTTTGTCCACCCCGTGTGTGTGTATGTATGTATGCAAGGTTGTAGATACTTTACTTAACAATACAGTCAGTGCAATATGAGGATCAAAACAGGAAAACAGGGACCTAACAATAATAAGTTATGAGGTATCTGCACTAAATACAGGCTTGACACAGACTCACTAATAGAAAATATCTTAAGCAACACTGCTACATTTCAGTAGTTCTATAAATCACCGCAAGTGAAACTCCGCCTTTGACTAAAATTGGTTATATGTTCAACAAATGTAAAATTCAGCTACTTTAACTCTTTATTACCCTCCTCGTGTATTCATGTGCGTTTCAGGAAAGTTTACTAAAAAGAAGACAGTGTAGAAAATAAAATGAGCTGCTACATGGAAACTGTCATCAAGCAGGCTTGCTTCCAATAGCAGGCATCATTAGATTTCCTCATTGGCGCATTAATATGTAAACAGTCTGATCAATATAGGAATACCCAAAATGTGCCTTTAGAATAAAGCTTAAGGCCAGTTTCACATGAGCATAAGTATGGATCCGTAATACGGACGTCTTACAGGTCACTAGCATTTACCTTAGTATTTGTGGTCATTGGGTTTATTTTCTACTTGGTACCCGGGTTTCCCCGAAAATGAGACAGGGTCTTATATTAATTTTTGCTCCGAAATATTTCTTTTTTTTACATGTATAGCTACCTGGACACTATTTAAAAACCATGCTAGGGCTTATTTTCAGGGTAGGTCTTATTTTCAAGGAAACAGGGTATCTATATTAGCCAAACAGAAAATAACACTATTGATTGTAAATACGAAGGCAAAAAAGAATAAAAAGTAGCGTATGCTGTGTTTTTAAAACATGGCCATGTAAATAGATATACACAGATTTACATTAGCTCTGTAGTGTGAACCAAATATGGATTCAAAATAAGCTCATCTGAAAGCGGCCAAAGTGGGTAATTTGGAGTTAATGAGATGATCAGACTTACAGCTCGCCAATCATATCAGGACTTCATTATCCTTATGTCTAAAAAGGCGAGGCGTATAGGCAATGACTCCCTTCCTAAACTAATCTGAGTCAAAATCCGCATGCAACATGCAGGCTTTAACATGGATTCCACATCCTCATTCGAAGAGGTGAAATCCACACTAAAGTCCGTTGTGTTTTTTGTCACACAACAAGCTTTATTGCTAGTCACAACGCACAGTATTGCATAAATCAGAAGAGATCTGTAAACAGCACTATCCTGACAGTCTCCAAGTAGCATCTAGGGATTAGGGTTTAATCCAAATGTGCAAGACTGGATTTGGTAGACTTCAAAAAGGGTTTGGTGACTGCAAAAATCTCATACTTAATAACCATCCCTGATGCAACCTCCGGTCAACAGGGGCAAAAGAAGAAGGAAGGGATTATTGGCCCATTGCTCCTTATGTCTTGCACATGCTCAGTAAATTTAGCTTACGGATGAAAAAAAATGGACCTTTGTATTAAAATAAACATATATTATATGTTAGCAGAATTTTTCAGTATATTGACTACACATAAACTGGGTCTTTAGTAGTTTAGAGCCAAGGCAGAGCAGTAGAGTGCCCTAGCTTCCTCTCACCGACTGCTCAAATTCTGCCCCCGTGTGCTCATCTGAGGGACTACAGGTAAACTATGTTGTAACTAGGCCCATAAATCCCTACAAACATGCATACTTATGGAAAAAAAAGGATAACAAAACTCCCCGTACAGTAATACCCGATAGTTACATTATCATATTTGTGTGCTACTAGCTACTTTGTTATTCAAAGGAGATGTCTAGTCATAAAATAAAGCTAAAAAAAGGGTTTGTCCCAGATGGACTGCTACTTCCAACACTCTGCTCTCCATTTTAAGGGTTCAGCTAATCTCTATATTATTTCAAGTTCTCTACTTCATGCTACTGAACTGAAACACTCATTAAAAAAAACTCCAAAAACAACAAAAAACAAGAATACCCATATCCTCCCCCATACCTCCCGTCATAGGTGTGAAATTCTAGACTTGTTTTTGGATTGTGTAACTACAGCCAGCAGAAAGATTTCCCTAACAAGAAACACTTGAGGAATTTCCAGTGGGGCTTGCAATACTGTCATTAAAAGAAATGGAAATGTATGCTACATATTTACCTTTAAGAAACTGGTAACAGGAGAAGACCTGGGCCAGGTGCGATAGACACCATGCCAGCGTAAAAATAATTAACGGTGAAATAGTCTTTTTTTTACGCCCAGTAATGTACTGGCATATGTATGTACAGATACTGGTGTGGACAATGGTCTCTTAGCTTGTCCTCTTTTAGGAAAGCAGTGGAAGCACTGGATCAGACCTGGAGGATATATGATGGGCCACTTGCAAGGGTGGCTACGATGGGTGTAGGAGAGGCACAAACGTGAAGGGCCAACCAGAAGAAAAGGTTCAAATAAATAACCTATTGCCATTGAGAAAGACTAGCATATCAACATGTTCTGCAGTAAGAGCGGAACGCTTTCGGTAAACAGCTAGGCCAGCATCTGTGAACAACCAGTTAGTGGGTACAGAAGTGGCAGGGATAGCCAGCAGTTTACGGGCTGCTCTTGCCAAAAGAGGGTATTGGGTGTGGTGCATCTTCCACCACTGTAGTGGGTCTTGGCATAAAGAAGAAGCCTCGCTTGTCTGGAAGCTACTTATCTCCTGCTCTGCCTGCTGGTTTACTGTGCTAGCTGAAGCATTCCTTACGTTACACAAGTCTCCTAAAAGAAACTCGATGCCGGTGTCCTGCTTGGCCTTTTTTGACGGTGGTCTGGAATTTTGAGGTTCAGGTGTAACACAGATTGGTTCAACTGTCTGTATCTTTGCCAGACTTGAAGCCTCAAGCTTCAGTAAATGAAGGGTTTCTACGCGGTCTGGTTGGCTGAGGAAATCGAGGCCCCGGAAACGAGGGTCCAAGGCACATGCCAAGTTGAGAACCTGATTTACTTCGGAATCTGAATACTTAAAAGTCAACTCTTCGTGTATGGCCTTTTTGATGTTCTTGGAAAATTCAGAGTCACTCTCGTTAGGTGCTAAGTGTTTATACAACAAACTGGTTATTACCGGCTTCACCAGTGACAATCCAGCAAATTGATCTTTGGTAAAGGTTGAGGTAGCAATAGATAATGGTTTAAGAATGTCTACAACATCTTGGAGTATTGACCAGTCCTCAGGCTGCAGAGAAATTCCATCTTCATTCAAAGTCTCAATTAAGCCTTTAAAAAACTTGGAATGGTCCACTATGCTCTGCAGTAAAGTGTAGATACTGTACCACTTAGTACCGTCCCGTAAGAACATTTTTAAATGGACCTTTAAAACAGGCCCATGAGTGGTTAACTCCTCATTTTGAGCTGCCGATGAAAAAATTGTGGCTATCAGTCTTCGGAACCTATCCAATGTGGTCTGTATAGTATGGTGCTGGAGTATCGCTTCAATGCAATTTTTCAAAACCTGTCCAACACATGGCAGAGATTTCCAACCTACTTTCGAAGCTGCTATTTTAACAGAAGGACTGCTGAGTCCCACCGCATAGAATGTGTTCTCGCGTATTCCCCATTCATCTGCAACATCTTGAAGAACTAATTTCAGGCTTTCTTCAGACAAGTCTTCCGAAACGACCCTACTTGATAGCACCGTATTCTTGGATTCAAAAGCTTCAGTGACATAATGTATGGTGAGCGTGAGGTAGGACAAGGAGCCACTATGTTTCCATAGGTCAAGACTGACTGAACACTCTTGTAGATTTTTCACCAGTTCCATCACCTTCAACTTGGCCTGAATGTGCATCTCTTTCAGGATTGTATGAGCCAAGAAAGAGGCTGCTGGTAATTTGTAATTGGGATCCAGAATGGACAGCATTTGCACAAAACCTTCTCCTTCAATTATTTCAATCGGCATCAGGTCACGGACAATAAAATCTGCCACGGCTTTGGTTGTTCTCCCTACGGTAGGAGTCACTACAGCCCTGGATGGCAGCTCACGTGGGGAAACTGATTCAATGTTCTTCTGTGGCTCCACTACCGCTCCCTGCGTTCCTACTAACTCATTGTACTCCCTTCTATGCTTATAAATAAGATGCTGCCTCAAATTAGTGGTGTTGCCACTGTACGAAAGTCTAACACCGCACAATTTGCAAATGATCTTAGTTTTATCAATAATTCGACCATAGGCATCCCCTTGAAAGCCAAAAAAAGTCCAATAACGGCTCTGGGCTCGACCAAGGCTTACTAAGTTCTGAGTCCCTTCAAGCAGCTGAAAGCCAGATGAAGAATGCCCTACATTGTTTATTGGATAACTCTGTTTGTGTGACTGTATTAAAGGGGTAACCATATCATTACACACATACTGACTTCGAGTTGTTATATGATTCGGCAAAGAATCAAGGGTCTTCAAATGCAGGTCCTGAAAAAGCTTCATTAGAAGTTCCTTCTCGCCAAACTCATATTTAAAATGTTCGCCTAAAGATAAAATGCAAGAACAATAACATTGTTACCTATACATTTAATGTTCAGGACATGTGACAATGAATTTTGGTCTGACTGAAAAAAAAAATCATCTGCAGGGTACTTATTTTGGGGACTTATTTAGTAACAAAGTGGATTTTCAAATAGTTTTCATTTTGAAAGACATCCTACGATGTTGGGTCTGCAGCCAGTATGTAGATCTACGAGTGCCTATCGTTACTGACTACAAACCCTGTAAGGTCTGGTCCTGTAGTCATGTGTTACTCCACCTCTGCTTGCTGACCTGCAGACAGTAAGAGAGGGGACAACTGACATGGAGTATCCTGACTGAAGGATCATATTACATACAATGTGTTTCCAGTCTGTAACCATAGAGACATATAGGTCTGTCTACATGGCACTGCAGACACAAAAAATTTTTCTGTTTGCAAAAGTGTCCACAGACTTCAAAGCTTTCTCATCTTGACCCCTTAGTGACCACCCATATGTATTTTCAAATCCTGGGTGTGTGGGCTTTAATCTACAAGGTCATAAAAACACACTGGCCCTGTAGACTAAAGCCCCGGAAACAGCTCCCTGCTATCGACTGCCGGTCACGTGATCACCGTTAACCAATGGAAAACAGCGATTGTGTAAAGTTAAAAAAAAAGTTTAAAGAATTAGTGTTTCAGTGTTTCACCTCCCCTCACGGATCATATTGAGGGGAGATGAAATTACTTACCTAAGGCCCTCAGATTTGTCCCCCAACGGGATCTTTATCCACGGACCTCACCCGGCCTATACGCATGTACCCATAGGCAAAATGACGGATGCATGCCGAAGCTGAGGATTGCCCAGGAAATTTAAAATCTCCTTGTTCCTGGCTATTAAGGGTAGCCGAGAGCCTGGATATTTCACGGGGAGGGGCTGCGGTATGCAGTCCCCGGTCATGTGATCGCTGTTATTCATTGGATAATGGAAATCAATTAAAAGTAAAAGAGAAGTTAAAGTTTCACCTCTCCTCACAGACCCGATCCATGAGGGGTGGTGAAATTACTTACCTAGGGCCCCCAGATTTGTCTCTCGAGGGATCTTTATTGATGGACGTTTCCCAGGTGCAGAAGCACAGTGAGCAGTCCCCAGTCACGTGATCTCAGTTAGCCACAATGGGTAGGTTTCTGAACACAGGACAAACAGGGGTATCCATTTTGGGGTGCAAATCCTCATTTTCATGTGCACTATATGCGCACCTGTATTTAAAATGACATATTTGCAAAAATATAAAATTTTATTTTTTTTCCCCCTCCAAATTGCATTCACTCCTGAAAATAATCTTTGGGGTCAAAATACTCATGACCCCCCTCAGTAAATATATTAAGGGGTGTATTTTTTAAAAATAAGGTTATTTGTGGGGGTATTTATCATTCTGATACCTATAAGCCTTTGCAATCTTGGCTTGGTGTAGGGAAACAAAATGTTCATCAAAATATTAATAATTAATGTTAAATTTGTACGTCTCCTAAATGGTTAAAAAAACTAAAGTTTTTCAACTTTGCATTCAGAATAAAGTTAACAGATGGAAATATATATAATCAAAATTTGTACAATATGTTTGCACATATTTGACATATTGCAGTTGAAAATGTAAAAATTTTTCCACTTTTGCCGCTTTTAATTAATATACACAAATTCTATCGGTCTGATTTTACCACGTATATAAGGTACAATATGTGGTGAAAAAAATGGCAGAATTACTTGGATATGCAAAAACTTTACAGAGTTATTCTATATTAAGGCCCATTCACACGGGACGAATGTTGGGCAAACGATGTCCGACACTCGTCCCCACACATACTCGCTCCCGTGCTGTTACACAAGAGCGAGTATCGCTGGCTGAACGGCTGTCGTTTACACTGAACGATGATCGTTCCAGATTTTAAGCTGCATAAATTCCTGACTGACGATCGTTCAGTGAATGGAGAGGGGCAGGGGAGAGCGAGGAGTGAAATCTCCCACAGCCGCCCAGGCCCCCTGCGGGCCGCTCTGTCAGAGAGCCAGTGATACTCACTCCTGTGTAACAGCATAGAAGAGAGTACACAAAGTTTCCCCAACATTCGTCCTGTGTAAATAGGCCTTTAAAATGATACATATCAGACTTCCAAAATTTGGCTTAGTTATTAAGGCGCACACAGGCTTGGTCACTAAGGGGTTAAATATTTATGATAGATCCATTATATCTTTTTTTAAGTCCCATAGACTTGTCTAGAGAGTGCTGAGTTCCCAGGTATGGTCTATTGCCTTGGAGTATGTCGGTAGGAGATATGCATGGATAGAGATGTTAATACTGTTGTATGAATCCAGTTACTTATTGATTCTCACTGATTATTAATATACGGTGAATGCTCTTTAGGATTGTCTAAATCTTAAGTTTAATAAGGTCACATGTTCATCGAGTACACTGGTCATAACGATGTTGAATGTCCTAAACGCAACTCATGAAACCTTGGATTATACCGGTATATTGTAAGATACTTCAAATTTTGGTGGAAGTCCATTATGGAAAATATTGTCCAAAATTTAGTCTGTTATGATGAGAGGGAATCATTTAAATTGTTGTTTTCGTTTGGTTCTTCGGGAAATGCGAATTTGCGCGTTTTGGAAAAATTGGAAAATGCTCAATAAAAACTTTTTGATTTAAAAAAAAAAAAAAGAGAGTATCGAGTGGCTACTTCCCCATTCATTCTCGATCTGCAAGAGTTGCACTTCTGGTTGCCTCATCCATCATTAGCATTAGGTACAATGGCAAATATCAATGAGATAAGGACTATGAAGTTGGATTTCAATTGCCTGATCCTTCTCGGGAGATAAGCCACTGCCAGATGTGCTCTGTCGCAGCTTAAACACCTCCCTATATTCACAACACATGGACACTCGGCTGGTCCAGGCGTGTATGTGAATAGGGCTGTCGGGTCATTGTAAATGTGGCTGGGTGTTTACAGCCAAGAGCGATCTAAAATACATGGACAGCCCAAGATGAATACATGCAGATACCCAGCAATCAACATAATGATTTTACTTTGAAGGTCTATCGGTTCCTCGTGTTACCAACAGTATAATGACAATGGAGTTCCGTTTACCTAATTTGAGTCCTAGCGTTCTAGCATACTCCTCCCCAATCCACACCAGCAGTTCTGTGCCTGACGGAATAGGCTGACATGCGCGGTAATAGATTTTTCCCCGGTACTGAAACACTGTCAGGTTGTGTTCCTCTTCTGTTGATGCACATGCTACGTACCTTGGAAAAGTAGAGATGGTAAATGTTATATACATTGACCTTTATAAGGGTATGAGACAAAATATGGGGCAGAAGTTACTGTTATGAAGAGTAAGTCACACAGGGTACAACTGATTTACTAAAAGTTTTTCCATTTTTCTCATCAGAAAAGTAGTGATGGACATGTAGAATCAGATACTTTCCAGTACTTGTGCATATTCATGTTGGGGAATGCAGCACACACTGCAACAAGATTTCTCAATTGTATACTACCGTTTTCCCCCCAAAATAAGACCTACCGCAAAAATAAGCCCCACCCTGGTTTTTCTCAATTTTCGGGGAGGCTTGAAATATAAGCTCTACCCTGATAATAAGCCCTAGCTAGACTACATAAAAAAAAGAAAAATACATTACGTAGCAGGCGCGGTCCGGGTCCCTCCTGCTGCTCTCCGTAGCTCCGCTCCGCTTCTTGTACTCCTTAGCCACTGACAGAAGAGCACTTCCTGATTGCTGAATTCATAAATCTCACCTCCAGGAAGCAGTGGCTCTGATTAGTTCAGCGAGCGCTGCATTGATTGGCTGAGTAGCGCTCACTGAACTAATGCGACGGCTGTGATTGGTTCCTTAACCACTGCATTGATTGGTTCTTCGACCAGTGCTCAGCCAATCACAGCCGTTCCGTTGTGAAGGCGTCATTTGTGAAGGGGCTGAGCCATGGCATTGATTGGCCAATTCATAAATCCCACCTCTACAATGCAACGGCTGTGATTGGTTCTTCAACCAATGCTCAGCCAATCAATGCAGAGGTCAAAGAACCAATGCAACAGGAGAAACCCGGACCGAGTCTGCTAGGAAAGTAAAATGAGACATTCCACGAAAATGAGACCAGTGCCTCCTTTGGGGCAAAAATTAATGTAAGACAGGGTCCTTTTTTGGAGGGAAACATGGTATTGAACTTCTTTGAATATATTCAGTGTTTCTTTTATGTGTCAGGACTTACCTCATCCAGCTGCTCTTGGAGTCATCACTGGCATCAATATAAAAATAGGATCCATTGTCTCTAATCTGCAGGAACAATAACAGTATATAAGAGGTAAATCTATATCCCCAGCACATAAAACCATACATTTCTAATATCCAGGCATGGTTTTACGTCAGGTGAGGTTTCAGTTATAATCACAGTAGGTAATGTGTCAGGTTATGTCAATACTCTCCAAACAGAGTTAACGACACCGCTACTTTCAAAGTGGTCGTAATGACATCATCAATCTGAAAATATAAAGTTCTAGTTCATACTCTAAATACAAGTGATCTATTAGATTTACGGGGTGATTCTCTTATTGACAAACCCAACTATTCCTCAATAACTTTTTGATTTTTGTATGTTTCCCTATGAAAATGGAAATGTACATACTAATTAGCAAAAAAATAATGCACCCAGATGGAAATGCTGGATTGTTACAAAACTTAGCATATAGTTATGCCTCAAGCAGATATGTAAAGGATTACAGTAGTGGTCCCCTGTTGCCGCATAAACAGGCTCTTTTGTGTAGAGGACCTTATGTTGAGAGATCGCCGACCACCTGACATTCCTCTACCACACACTCAAAGACATTTTGCCCATACTTTGAGAGGGGCGCATCCTTGCAATGCAAGAAACAGGATGGTCGTTTTAACGAATAGCTGCCATCCGGGTCGTTCTGAACAAGTTGTTAGGAGGTGTTGGGAGCAGTGGTTACGCACATGGTGAACAGGCTCTGGACAACCCAGAAAGGCCACCAGCAGAAAGGATAGGATGATCCCCGACAAGCAGCTCCAACAGTTTTGTTGCCCACCAACGAGACACAGGTGGCACCTTCATTACAGAACCCTATCTCTGCCGGACCATTTCCAAGTGCTAAGCAGAAGGAAATTTGGTGTCATGGTGCCCATTACATGTCCTGCCATTAACATCCCAACACCGTTGCCTTCGTGATGATGGTCATGCTCAAGTATGGAGGCCTCATGGTGAGCGCGTCAGTCCTGCTTTTACTATGGAGTGAGACATACTGTCCCAACTGCTGTGTGATTTGAGGGACACTAACAGTTCAGCGTTCTGTTTCCCGGAAATCCGGCAACCACTTGTGTTGCCTCTCGTGGTCCAGTTGCAACATATGTAGGCAGATGTGTCCAGGAAAACATACAAAGACTGTATTCCCCCATGCTTGACCATATCTAATCATGTATATAGGCTAGAGGTGGCCCATCGGGGTACTAGACCTCCTTTGAATTGCACAGTGTTCCTCAATAAGCTTATCCTTTCACTCGAATATTGTAATTTTTACATATATCATCATTACATTCACACATTCAAAGTTTCATTCATAGTAAGATAGTTTGAAAGGCGGGAAAAAAAGACACACATCCATCTAGTTCAGCCTATTATCTCCCAATGTTGATCCAGAGGAAGAATGAGGTAGAAGCCAAATGAATTCCTTCCTGACTCCAATCTGGCAATCGAAATAATCCCTGGATAAACAACCCTTCTAAAGTAATTAGTAATTATGATATATAGTATTATAAAGCTGAAGAAAGACATCCAGGCTCCTCTTGAACTCTTTTATCAAATTCTCCATCCCCACGTCCTCAGGCAGAGATTTCCATAGTTTCGCTGCTCTTACAGTAAAGAACCCCCTTTTATGTCTGTAGAGAAACCTTCTTTCCTCTAGACCTAGAGGATGCCCCCTTATTACAGTCACAGTCCTGGGTATAAATAGATGATGGGAGGGATCTCTGTATTGTCCCCTGATATACATATAAATAGTTATTAGGTCGCCTCTCTGCCGTTTTTTTACTAAACGAAATAATCCAAATTTTGATGAGCTCTCTGGGTATTGTAGTCCATCCATTCCTTTTATTACTTTACTTGCCCGCCTTTGTACCCACTCAAGCTCTGATATGTCCTCCTTGAGTTCTGGTACCCAGAATTGTACACAATAATCCATGTGTGGTCTGACCAGTGACTTGTAAAGAGGAAGAACAATGTTCTCGTCATGTGCGCCTAGATATCCTTGTGCTATTTACTTTACATAGTTTTGTGTCAACTGTAAATATTGATATTTTACTGTACAATATTTCTACCAGGTCATTAATAAATATATTAAAGAATAGGGCCCAGTACTGCCCCTGTGGTAACTAGTAATGGTGACCCAATCAGCCCCATTTATAACCCCCCTTTGCTTTCTATCACTGAGCCAGTTTCTTACCCACTTACACATTTTCTCACCCAGACCAAGCATTCTCATCTTATATACAACCTTTTATGCAGCACAGTATATAATGCTTTGGAAAGGTCCAGATAAACAAGATCCAGTGACTCCCCCCGGTCCAGTCTGGAACTTACCTCCTCCTAGAAGCTGATCAGATTGGTTTGACAGGAGTGATCTCTCATAAACCCATGCTGATATGGAGTTATACAGCTATTTTCCTTGAGGTCCTCCAGGATAGCATCTCTTTGAAACCCTTCAAACATTTTACCCACAGTAGAAGTAAGAGTTACTGGCCTGTATTCGATTCCGACAACTCCTTGGTGCATTATTCTTTTTGGTAATGAGTGCATTTATCTTGTATATTGCAAAAACAGTTTTCCTTTTAGACAGTTTTCATAAATCTATTCCATAATCGTCATCCATATCCATTTTCATAGGGAACCATGTTACTACTCTCCAAATAAACGTAGTGACAGAGCTATTCCTCACATAAGACTGATGACATCCCCACTCTCTTAAGTGTAGACTGCACGGAGTACTTCCTATATTTTGTGCTTTTTATTATATTCTATACATAGAAGTGATGATACCACCACCCTATAAATAGAAAGAAAAGATCATTAATGCCCAAATAGGAGGTCTAGTTGATCATCCAAAAATAGTATAAACTACCCAAATGTAAGTACTGACGTCACGAATCTCTAGGTAAAATAAGGATATTACTACTCATCAAACACAAATCAATACAGCAGAAGTCCAAGTTGTAATTGCTGGGCTGCAATGCAAAATCTGTATCTGGACCCCAGTAATCTAATATATAGAACTTGTCTCCTTATATCAGCATCTGTTAGGGCACCGGGGAGGTATTTTCAAAAGAAGAAAAATTATCTCATATGGGCAGAGGGGCCTTTCGTGTCTCTCCAGGTTTAGTGTCACGGTGAAACCTCTGCACCCCTATGCCTTCCCCTTCCTCCTTTACAGGGAAACATTCATTCCTCAAAAAAAGGGTAGAACTGATGAAATAAGAAGACTCCCTACCGCCCAGGAGTAGACGGTACACTCGCTCCTATCCACTAAAATTTCGCCTTCGTATGGACCAAAGAAGCAGCCACGGGGAATGATGGGAATTGTGCCCCATACACCAAAACCTCCTTGAGATCTTTCTTTGACCACTAGTCCTTCTGGTAGAGAAAGTAAAGCACGAGATGGGACATTTTCTGGAACTGGTGTGTCCAAGATAAACGTTGGTGCTCCGTGTTGTGGACAGGAGTCTCTGAAGTACAACCGGCAATCCTCACAAACTACAAGGAAAGAGAAAGACAATGGAGAGTCATCGCAAAATCTAAAGCCTCCACTCAAACTTTTAAGAGCTCCAGGAAGCTGAGGTATGGGGGGCTGTTTGGTGGGGTCGTCACACTGCAGAGATGCTTTACTTGTAATCAAGGGAAGGGAAACAACCGCAGCTCTGCAGTGTGAGAACACCAACAAGACCTGAAAGCTCAGCTACCTGTAAAAGGTTGTGGGACTGTATGGTGTTTTTTTTTTAAATTTCTAAATATATGTGTAAATAAGCACATCTCCTCCATGAAGCTGTAGTCCTCAAGATGGTGATTCCCAACCGGGGTGCCATGGCACTGACAGCATACCATCTCAGTACCTTGAACACCTAAGCGCCTATTCAGAGGTGCACGGGAGTAGAGGATAGGGGAGGAGCCATCTAGGTGTACACACCGCCATCCATGCATCGCACAGCAGCAGCGCTTAGAACTTCAAAGCACGGGATGGTATGCGGTCAGTGCGGCCATGAGCGCGTCTCTGCTCCATCGGTAGTTTTGCTACGAAGTCCGGTGGGATAGGGCCTAAATCAAAAGGAAAAAAAATTTAGCCTAAAATATGAAAAAAAACGGGGACAGTTTACTGGACCATCCGTGCTGCGCTCAGTACAGACTGCTGCGTACCGGGCGAGGGAAGCACTGACAGCTGAAGGCTTTGTCTGGAAACCAGCTAGATACAGCGCCCCCCTCCAAACTCCACACAAATGATGCAGATTTTAACTCAGTTTTGGATGTGGAAATGCTGTGGAATTTGCTGTGGATTTTTGGCTGCAGACATTCCACAGTATTTACGCCCCATCCAAACACATCCTAAGGGCTCCTTCACACTGGCGAGTGTGATATCACGGGCCGATATCACGCTCCCCACCAAGTGAAAGCCCTGTAGATGTGAGGCATTTCCATGTGAAAAACAGCCACGCATCACTGGGGGAGGAAGGACAGCAGCCGCGGCAGAGGAGCGCAGAGTTCTCCCATTGCATCCAATAGGGCCGGCGCTGCTGCCACCAGCCTCATTGAAAACAATGAGCGATCTCGCAAAAAGAATGGACCTGCTGCAATACGTTTCCCGCATAGCATCGCATCACAGTGCCATGCAGGAAAACATCGCTAATGTGAAAGAACCCATTCAAAACAATGGTTTTCATATTTGTGCGAGATTTCTGCGTCTTGAATGCACAAATCTCGCACAATTTTCACACCAGTGTGAAGGTGCCCTTAGACTGGGTCCACACGGGGCTGATTTTCCGGGAACTTTCCATACGGACACTACACACAGGAAATCCGTGGCATTAACAGTAGCAACAAAGGGGATGAGATTTCCAAAGATCCTAGACCATTGTCCACATCAGCAATTGATCTAGTTTAGAAAATAAACAAAAAAAACAAGAAAGATTTAAGGCCATTTACGCTGAAAGATAATCGCTCAAAATTCACTCAAACTACAGTTTGAGCGACAGTTTTGAGCAATCGCTTTGCATAAACTCTTAAGTAGCTAATCAGCTACTTAAGAGTTTATTAGCGTGTAAATGAAAGCTGCTTTGTTCTCGGAGCTGGCAGCAGTATCCCGCTAAGAACTGCGAGCGGGATACCAGCTGAAAGAAAACTATCAGCGGTATCCCACTGAGAATTCAGCGTGCGCACTGATAAGGCTCATCGCAGATTTTAAGCTTAAAGTCAGCGATGAACGAATAGTGCATGAAAAGTGTATGATGTGCGCACATTTAGACACAACAATTATCACTTAAAAGCTGTCTTTTGAGCGATAATCGTTGTGTCTAAATGGGCCTTTAGGCCTCATGTCCACGGGGAAAATCAGGCCCGCTACGGATTCTCCATGTAGAATCCGTAGCGGGTCCCTCCTGCCCCGCGGACATGAGCGCTGAAAATAAGAATTAACTTACCTCTCGCCCGCTTCGGATCTTCTCTTCGCCGCGGCTTCATCTTCTCTCCGTCGCGGCCGGATCTTCTTTCTTCGGCCCGGCAGATGCGCAGGGCACGTCGGTCGCATGCCCCGCGCATGCGCCGGCCCCGAAGGAAAAAAGATCTGGCCGCGATGGAGAGAAGATCAAGCTGCGGCGAAGGGAAAATCCGGAGCGGGTGAGTAAATTCCGATTTTTGTCTCCCGCAGATCCGGACGGCTTCCATAGGCTTCAACAGAAGCCTGCGGGAGCCGTCCCCGCGGGAGACCCGCACGAAAATGGAGCATGGTCCAGATTTTTTCATGCTCCATTTTTTTAAAAATCACTTTTATTGACCATCCGCGGGTATTTATCTACCCGCGGGTGGTCAATGCATCCCTATGGGGTGCGGATCCGTGTGCAGGAGAAGAGTTAAAATCCGCTGCGGATTTTAATTCTTCTTTTGCCCGTGGACATGAGGCCTTAGGATAAATATAAGTTTTGTGAGAGAGGGATAAAGGTAGCCTCTAGGTGGAGTTCACAATAATGAATTACTGTATGAGATACAACAATATGGACTTACAAAGCAGCTCGTCCTCCAGCTGGGCGCAGGCCTCCTCTGCGGTCTGCATTGTCCGACGCTCGTCCAGACACCTGAGGAAGTAAAAGAGCTATAGGAAGTCTGCAACGTGTTCTGTGCATGAGACCAGTCCACATTATGTGAAACAAACACCAATCAGACCCGGCACGCAAATCACAGGCCTGGTGATTGCCGCACAATTGTCTATTGTCTCTGACGATGAGCCACAAAGTGCTGACTGATGCAGAAAATGTGTTAACGACTCCTTGGTTGTAGCGCACATGGAGGACTAAACCGCAAGTCACATGTTTATATAAGAAAACATTTAAAGAGGTCCCGCTCTATGAAGGTGTACGTTCATGTCTGCAAACCAATCTCTTACTTCTCTACAATGAAATAAACTTAAGTAAGTTTCTAAATAGTCTTAAAGGGAATCTATCAGCTACTTTCTGCCCTATAAGCTAAGCCGATTGGCTCAAAGCTTCCCACCGCTCTCTTGGTGCCAGCTGGCAAACCTGCCACATAACGCTTCCGGCAGACTATATGGTGCACAGAGGACTATATAGCGCCATGTAGGCTGCAGAATGCATTGCAGTGGCGGGTTTAAAAACTGACAAAAGGAGGAAAGGAAGGGAAAATATGTACAAAGCTTACATCCCCACACTCGTGTCAGCTACTTTCAGCCCATTTTTTTGTATATAGGTCCTCTGCAGACTGATATGTCTCCATGGTTACTGATTTTAGACAAATCCCATGTAATGTGATTCTGTAGTCAGGAGTAACTATGCCGCTTCCGTTGTATGTTAATCTAAACCCATAGACAGGTTATCCTTAAAGCAACTCTCCAGTCAGAAGCTCAAAGTTGGTATGCAAGTCAGGATCTACAGGGGATGGTTACCGGCTATTCATTTTTCCTTAGATCTTGCTTTTTAGCTTAGCTTTATTATGACAGATCTGTGACTGCAGTGCCTAATCTGAAGTAGTCTGGGACACACACCCTGTCTCATCATTGGTTCTATCTGCCTTCTCTGCAACCTAAACCAATGATGAGGCAGGGGGTGTGTCCCAGACTACTTCAGATTAGGCACTGTAGTCACAGATCACAGCTCTCTACTAACAGCTACAAAGTGGCCAAGGAGCAAGATCTGAGGAAAAGCATAGCAGGTAATCATCCCCTGTAGATACTGACTTGCGTATCAATTTTGAGCTCCTGACTGAAGAGTCGCTTTAAATCAGTCCCAGATCATAATAAAAAAATTGGTTTTGTTTGAAATTAAAAAAAAAAAGTCATTTCGCCCCCATATTTATTACCCATCTTTATTTGCCTAGCATATACTTTGTAAGCACACTTTGGTGTATAGAGTTGTTTGAACATAACAGAACATACACCAACAGCAGGTGATACAAGTATACATCTCTGTGGTTCTTCAATGGACCCTGGACTATCAGTTCATGTAATATACAGGCAATTATTCCGGTGGCTTAATCAGAGGGAACGTAAACTGCAGTGGGATTAAATAGTTGGACCTACAGCGATTATAGGCTTACGGTGGCTCAGAGGTTAGTGCTGCTATCCTGCAGCTATGGGATCCTTGGTTTAAATCCTACAAAGGACAACATCTGCATGGAGTTTGCATGTTCTTCCAAAGTTTGTTTGGGTTTCTGCCAAATTCTCTGGTTTCCTCTCACACTTCAAAAACATATTAATAAATTGATTGGCTTCATATAAATTTGAATGTATTAATAGGGAAATTAACCCTTTCCAATCCACTGTCTGACATCTGAAGACATTATGATTGAAGGCTGTACAGCTCCGATGTCGGAAGACATCTGGCAGGGTGTTCTTACTGTAGATTACTAGTTGCTCTGTTGTCGGGGGGCTGCTCCAGAATGTCACATACTGCAGTACTGACTCTAGCCAGCAGATGGCGCCATTGTATAATGGCAGAAAGAGAAAGACCCCTAGGAAACCCTAAATCCAAATTTGGATTGCAAAGGGTTAAATTGTGACCCACTGCTGCAGAATACAGTATGTGAGCACTACATAAGCAGCAGGAAAGAAAATACATTGAAAGCACAAAAAATAAAAAGCAGTTGGCAACCAATCAGATGCCACATCTATGTTTCCCAATGATGGTTGTGATGGGGAATCTCTCCACTTGACTTGCATACACAAGAAGCTATACTTGTAACACACCCCATAGTGTTACTGGGGTCCAGTTAAGGCTTTATAAGCACTAAACACAAAGCAGCTTTATACTCCTTCCAGGAACATCATCACTGCCATTACAAATGTACGAGACATCCGAGAACTCAGCCCAAAATAAGTTTTATTATTTCCCTTCAACTTTCCAAATTTCCCTCCAGCTCTCCTACTGTCATAATGGCAGATGAAGTCTTAAAGTGATTTTACACTTTTAACCCCTTAAGGACCAGGGTGTTTACGTCAACGGGTTTTTTTTTATGAATATATTTTTATTTTATTCTTATTATTTATTTTTTAAACTTTTTTTTTTTTTTTAAACTATTTTTTTGAACATCCATTTCCTCTATGACATCATATAGCTGGGGGTCATTTACATGGTCTTTTGTTTCTTTAAATTTCACACCTTTCCAATGTAGCTGGGGCATCCATAGGAACCCCAGTTACAGGGGAAAAACATCCCCCTGTAGTGACAGTGGTCACTGGCAGAGCTGTCAGGGTCGGCTAGGACCCTGCAGCTCTACCGTAACAGGGAAGAGCCGATGGTCACATGATCACGTAACATTTCCACTTTCTCTTTTTAGAACATAGCTCTCATTGAGCGCTATGTAACCAGGATAGGGCACAAGTGATTGAAACTGCTTCTCCTCTGGGTTCTCAACTGTGTTTGACAGCTGAGTACCCGACCTGCTCCTGCTTGATCGCAGAAGCTTTAACCACGCGCCATCTTTTTGGTATTCGCCGGGATTAAAGCCCAGGACCGAGCACTGAATATTAAAAGGTCCTTAAAGGGTTAAGCAAATAAAGTTTAAATACTGCAGACACTTGCGCAACTTTCCCACTACTTAAGGAATAGGAAGACAATTGCTTCATCATTTTAAAGGAGCTTTCCAGTTCTAAACAACTGATGCCCCATCTTCAGGATAGGTCATCAATAGCTGAATAGGGGGCCGGCCTTCAGGACCACACCCCCCCTTCCCCGTTTATCTGCTGTTCGCTCTGCCACTGGAGCAGGAATGGAATGGACTTTTTGAATGCTGGAAAAATTTTGGAATGCCATGTTGCATTTGCAGATCCCCCTGAGGTACCAGTACAATGAAAGCCCTCCAAAAGTGACCCCATTTAGGAAACTATATCTCTAAGACTGACTCCACACGGGCAATTGTGAGTATGCCGCGAGAAAATAACAGCAAAATCGCATCTTTCTTCACTGCGATTTGTGAGCGGCAGCGATGCTCTTTCCAAAGAATAATCTCACATTGTGTCGCTGCCGCCCGCGATAAAATATTGCGATTTTTTTATCCCACAAGTCAACGGGACTTTGTAATGTTAAAATCGCATCCCAACGGGCGTTTGTAGCATTGCGATGCAATAAAAGGAAGCCTCCATAGGAATAAATGGGAGATTGAAAAAAAAAATTAAAAAAAAAAATTAAAAAAATCGCAGAAAGATTGACACCATTTTTATCCCCTCAACATCGCATCAGTGAAAACATCGGAGATGGGAAGGAAACCATTGTGAATCATTGGTTTCATATTCTGCTTTTTTACTGACTATCACAGCAGGCAAAAATCAAGTGATTTTCTTGGTCGTGTGGCGCCAGCCTCAGGCCACTTTCACACAGCTGTGAAAATCGTGCGAGATTTGTGCGTTGCGAGATGCACACACACGCTACACAGCAGGCAGCAGTGTACAGCGCGGTTTCATGGCTCAATCATGAGGTATCAAACTACTAACAACCGGTTATCAGTGAGTATGTATGTGAGTGCTTCTCATGCCCCGCCCCTGGTGACATCATCGCTCCGTCCCCTGGTGACGTCATTGCAGGTCCTACAACATATATAAAACACAGAACCTGACCGACAGAAGAACAACACAGTTAGGACTCTTGAAAGGGGAGGACTAAAATAACACACTGAGTATACAACTAAGCCGTTATATTCTCAGAAAACACAACTCAGCAGTCCTGACAGGAGACACTGACCTACTGCTACCCCAGAGATCTGGTAGGCTAAAGGACCTGTGGTGATGTCACTGCTGTGGGAGGAGCCAAGCTGTGTGTGACACGTGTAGTAGAGCTGCGTGTGTGCATGTACTATGCAGCAGAGCTGTGTGGTGCATTGCGCCACCAGGAACACTGGTACTATAATTTCCTACACAACTCAGCAGTCCTGACAGAACACACTGACGTACCACAGAGATCCAGTGGGCTAAAGGACCTGTGGTGATGTCACTGCTGTGGGAGGAGCCAAGCTGTGTTTGTCTTGTGTGGTGATCAAGCTGCTGTGTGTGTGATGTGCCAACAGAAACACTGGGACAATAATGTCCTAATAATTACTAGTCAAACTACTAACAACCACTTGTCAGTGAATATTTATTCGAGTTCTTATCATGCTCCGCCTCCTGGTGACGTCATTGCAGGTCCTGCAACATATATAAAACACAGAGCCTGACCAACAGAAGAACAACACAGTTAGGGCTCTTGGAAGCGGAGGACAAAAATAACCAAATGAGAATACAACTAAACCGTTGTCTCAGACACAACACTTGTCAGTGAGTAGGTATGTGAGTGCTTCTGATGCTCCGCCCCCTGGTAACGTCATCGCAGGTTCTACAACATGTAGAAAACACAGAACCTGACCGACAGAAGAATAATACAGTTAGGG